>NW_028261382.1:1922295-2015898 GCF_051295495.1 Thamnophis sirtalis
AATACAGAGTTGGAAGGGACCTTGGGGGTCTTCTAGTCCAACCCTCTGCTCAAGCAGGAGACCCTCACAGAATTACAGAATACAGAGTTGGAAGGGACCTTGGAGGTCTTCTAGTCCAACCCTCTGCTCAAGCAGGAGACCCTCACAGAATTACAGAATACAGAGTTGGAAGGGACCTTGGAGGTCTTCTAGCCCAACCCTCTGCTCAAGCAGGAGACCCTCACAGAATTACAGAATACAGAGTTGGAAGGGACCTGGGAGGTCTTCTAGTCCAACCCTCTGCTCAAGCAGGAGACCCTCACAGAATTACAGATACGAGTTGGAAGGGACCTCGGGAGGTCTTCTAGTCCAACCCCCTGTACAAGCAGGAGACTCTTCTCTACCATTCTGGATAAATGGCTGCTCAATCTCTTCTTAAGAACCTCCCGTGTTGGAGGAGTACCCACAATTCTGCTGTTGTTCCTTGTCTGGGTCTGATCAAGTGTTAAGCCTCAATCCACCCACCCACCCACCCATATTTCTTATGAGCTCCTGAGTCAGCCCTGTCCTTCATGGGGTGTTCAGAGAAGGCGGGACCATCATCGTAGCGATTCTGAGGAGGACAAAGTTGGGTGTGGCACGCGGTCCATGTTTCCTGAGCTGCTTGCTCCTGGTGCTATGGATGAGAACAGTGATGAAATCCAATTTTTTTTTACTAACAATCTGAGGGCGTGGCTTGGTGGGCGTGGCAGGGGAAGGATACTGCAAAATCCCCATTACCTCCTGATCAGCAGGGACTCGGGAGGCAGAGACTTGATGGGAGCATGGCCAGCCAGAGGTAGCATTCGCCAGTTCTCCAAACTACTCAAAATCTCCACTACAGTTCTACAGAGCCTGTCAGAACCTGCTGGATTTCACACCCCTGGGCGAGAGTATTTCATTCACACGGCTGTAGATAAATTCAGGAACCACGGTGGGGTTGGAAGAGGGGGCTGTCTTCTCCTGTCCCTCAACCCCCCCGTGGGCAGGGCCTGTTCAACATGGTCACGGTCCTCTACTGGATCCCCTTCCTGCTGGAGAAATAAATTGCTGTTGTGGATGTGATCGGTATGAACAGATCTGGTGAGATCCCAGAACTGTCAGCAAACCCCTGTCCCTGGGCAGGGGAGAAGAAGGAAGCCGTAAGACAGAAATGCAGGCAGTTGTGAGTTCACCTCAAGCCACGCCGGTGCTTGTAATTCTTCGTGGTATTTTTTTTTATATTTTAATTCCTGGTTTCTCCTTTCTCCTGACAGCCTCCTGTTATTTGAGTTGCTTTTACGTGATAAGATCAATTCCACGCAGCAGCCTGGTGTTGTTGCTGTTGTTTTTTGCAAAGGTTGATTCCTTCCGAGGTAATTGTTGAAGTGATTTACAGATCCCTAGTCCCACTTAAGATCTTTGGCAGCGTTTAAATCATCGTAAAGTCGGGACAATAAAAAAGTCAGTTCCGCGCTAAGGCTTTGGCTTGAAGCTGGAGGGTTTGGAAACGCATCGTATTTCTAAACACACGTATATATCAGTCATCCAAACCTTTATGTTAACTTTACAAGAATCCTGAATATTCTGCAGATAACCTAACTAACAGATGCAATCCATTTATTTTTATTTTTTTTAATTTAAGCTGTTCTCGTCTCGGCTTTGCTGAACGGAGCTGATGGGGTTTGTAGTCCAATAAACCCCAAGCCCATAAGTGACGGAGGGTTTACGAAGCCAGACTAACACGATGGGTTTAGTTTGAGGTGGGAATGGGTGTTTTGATCATGCAACAGGTGTTGCCATGGTTTTAATAGCAGTTAGACTTATAGCAATAGCAGTTAGACTTATATACCGCTTCATAGGGCTTTCAGCCCTCTCTAAGCGGTTTCCAGAGTCAGCATATCGCCCCCAACAATCCGGGTCCTCATTTTAGCCACCTTGGAAGGATGGAAGGCTGAGTCAACCCTGAGCCGGTGAGATTAGAACCGCTGAACTGCAGATAACAGTCAGCTGAAGTGGCCTGCAGTACTGCACCCTAACCACTGCGCCACCTCGGCTCTTCAGCAGAAATCATCTTCATTTAACGACCTTATAACCCCTTGTGGAGTGGAGTCGTGGGCAACCGAATGGAGTTGAGTGTTTAGTGGCTGGATGCCTTGACTGTTGCCAATGAGGAGTTATATTTGGAAGATATATTCTCATTGTGCCCAGAGAGAGAGAGAGAAATACCAGTCTCTACCTAGGATCGATCTCACAGTCTCCCGATTGTGAGTCTAGGCCACCGCACTATTTTGAAGAAGGACCGGTGGGAATACAGAAAGTTTCAGGACCAGTTGTAAGTCACTGTCATAGTTTCGATCAGTGGCTCAACCAAGAGTTCCCAATGGAGGTCTACCTGGATTGTACATCATGATGGAATTTAGCTCCACTTGATCTGAACGAGCATCTTTTTGAGATGAAATACATTTCAGGATACCCCAAATCACCCGAATCCTACTGAGGTTTTCTATCACTTGGGAAAGCAGTGGTGAAAGTCCAACAGGTGTAGCTCAAGGAGAAGAAGGGGGGGGGGTTTCTTCAGAGAAGGAGCAAGGTCTCCCAACTCACCTTCAAACGGCTACCAGGCGAGTTGGTTAATTACATTAATACAGTACCATCTAGTGGCGAAATCCAACGAAATTCAGAGACGTGGGGATCCTGGTTGACTGATCAGCCTCTTTACAGCAATAGCAATAGCAGTTAGACTTATATACCGCTTCATAGGGCTTTCAGCCCTCTCTAAGCGGTTTGCAGAGTCAGCATATTGCCCCCAACAACAATCCGGGTCCTCATTTCACCCACCTCGGAAGGATGGAAGGCTGAGTCAACCTTGAGCCGGTGAGATTAGAACCGCCGAACTGCAGATAACAGTCAGCTGAAGTGGCCTGCAGTACTGCACCCTAACCACTGCGCCACCTCGGCTCTTTAGAGAAGCAGCCAACGACCAACACAAGACAATAGCAAGTAACTGAGCAACAGCTGGTCTGATCTCTTTCTGGAGAGGAAGCAGGAGCAGGATCTCCATCCTTCTCAAAAGAAACCCTTAAGCATCAGGCTGGGGACGCAGAGCCGGAAGGTAGCAGATGCTTGGCCTCCTCCATCATCCAGAAGACACCCCAATAAGTTATAACCGTTGCTTGTCTGGAAGGATATCGTGGCTGAAAGAAGAAGAGCAATCTCAGCTTCTCCTGTGACTGCGACCGGTTCCCTGCTCCAGCCGTTGCTGTTTTCGTCCCTCTCTCGTCCCTTTTTTCATTTCACATTTCGCATCCTATTGAACGGTGGGCCAGAAGGCATCGACGTTATCTTTCAGCATGAGCTCCGTGCGTCGAAGAAGCTGTTATCAATAATAACGGGGACAATAATGCACGGGCCGTTGTGTTGACTCAGCTCCCAGTGACGCATCTGTGGTTGCTTTCTTGGCAAGGATGTGGAGATTGTTTGTCATTGCCTTGCAAAAAGGTGTTTTTTGAGTTCCTGGTGGTAGATGGCAGCGGTCCGATTCCTTGGTCGTCACCCATCCAAGCTCCAACCCAGTGCAACCCTGCTTAGCTTTGGGGGAATCAACGGATGGCATTTGGTCGGTGTTGCCTAGAGAGAGGGTGCCTGCTGGTTGCAAGGAAAAACGGAGCGATGCATAGTAGTGCGATCCCCTTGGGCTGGGCATAATAGCAATAGCAATAGCAGTTAGACTTATATACCGCTTCATAGGGCTTTCAGCCCTCTCTAAGCGGTTTACAGAGTCAGCATATCGCCCCCACAGTCTGGGTCCTCATTTCACCCATCTCGGAAGGATGGAAGGCTGAGTCAACCCTGAGCCGGTGAGATTTGAACCGCCGAACTGCAGATAGCAGTCAGCTGAAGTGGCCTGCAGTACTGCACCCTAACCACTGCGCCACCTCGGCTCACCGTATTGTTTGTGTGGGCTAAACGCTCTTTGTCCATCTCCTCTGTGTCAGCTCTGGTGAGCCACCAGGCCCAGAGATCCGGAACCTGGCAGTTCTGCTAGAGCTGACATCCGGTGCTCCCCACCACCGTTTACACTTTGGCTCCTAACTGAGTGTGGTATTTATCTCCCCAGGTGCTGCCTCCATGGTAGAGGGGCCGCATGTCAGCTCCAGCGAGCCCACAGGCCCGGAAGTGCCATTCGGAGGTGGAGGAAGCTGTGGGATCTGCCAGGAATCATGCTTACCAACTGGGGATCTTCCTCCTCCACAAGCAATAGCAATAGCAGTTAGACTTATATACCGCTTCATAGGGCTTTCAGCCCTCTCTAAGCGGTTTACAGAGTCAGCATATCACCCCCAACAACAACAATCTGGGTTCTCATTTTACCCACCTCGGAAGGATGGAAGGCTGAGTCAACCTTGAGCCGGTGAGATTTGAACCGCCGAACTGCAGAACTGCAGTCAGCTGAAGTAGCCTGCAGTGCTGCACTCTAACCACTGCGCCACCTCGGCTCTTAATGGAAGTTGTAGTAAAAAATATTTGGAAGGGAGCTGGTTGGGATGGGGGGGGGGGAACCAGTAAGGAGCAGTATTCCTGCTTTAATCCAGACACTTGAAACCCCAATTTCGGACAAGGTGAGCTTATTGACTCGCTAAATCTTAGTTACTTTCACTATGGTTGGTTGAATAAGCCATAATGGCTGAGTTCAGACAGAACGCTAAGCCACACGTGCATGATTTGGGGTTCCAAAAAAGGGGCCGGTTTTGCACTGTCAAAATTAAACCCAGGATATTTGGTTTAAAATAGCAGTGGAACCTGGTTAACATGGCAAAGAAAAGGCAACCTTAAACTAGGTAAACAGATGAATTTTCAGAGAGAGTTTTAATAAGTTTAAAAAAGAAGAACCCCCCTTATTTGGTAAACGGAGTGGATATTGTGATTAACATTCTCTTTCGGTGTTCTTTTTCCGTTTGCAGCTTCTTAAGGATTTCTTGCAGATTCCTTCCCACTGATCCCAGTCTCGGCATATAGTTATATTTATAGAACGAATCGGTTGCTTTTAATTGGCCAGCCAGTTGATAAGAGAAACTGTTACCTTGGTTTTTCCGTACGGCGTGTGAATTTATGCAGGCAGCGGGATCGGCCCAGCTTTACGGTTTGACATTATAAATTATACGAGCCCCCTTTTTCCCTTCGTGCCTTTCCTTGGGGGGGAAATTCTCCCTCTTTATCAGGAGTCGCCAGCCAGATCCAGCTGTCTCAATATCTCAATATTTGGAATTTTCTCTCTTGTCCTGGTGGACAACGGGAGACTCTCCAATGACCCGATGGGCCAGGGAAGCAACGGATAACCCTTTTGTGGTGGGGTGCCAAAATTGTGAGGGCGCGCGCACACCGGCACCCATAATGCAAAGCACGGCCTCACATGCACATGCGCGCACAACTCCCCCCCCCCAACGTTCCCCCTCATTACTCAGCCTCCAAGCTGAACTTAGTATTTTCTCCTGGGGGGGGCGGGCAGTGGAGGAAGCTGTTTTCACCCTCCCCAGGTTCCAGGAAAGCCTTTTGGACCTGTTTTTCGCCCTCCCCAGGCTCCGAAGGCTTTCCCGAAGCCCTGGAGTGTGAGAATGGCGTCTCCTGGCCCCCCAGAAGCCAGAAATGAGTTGTTTCCGAACTTCCGGTTGGCCAGTTGGGCCTGATTTTCGCCCTTCCCCAGCCCTCCAGAAGGCTGAAAGTCAGCTGGCCGGCACACAAATGCACGCTGTAGCTGACAGCTCATGTGCTGGCAAATATGTCTCCGTGTGCCACCTGTTTATGCGTGCCATAGATTTGCCATCAGAGGGCTAGTGTTCCTCAATTGTGGCCACTTTAATGTGTGGACTTCAACTCCCAGAATTCCCCAGAGAGGACCGCCAGAGGTTCACTAGTTAAAAAGGAAGTTCCCTTTGATAGCTTCCATGGCACCACAATTTCCCGAAGCAGCGCTAACTCTGTTTCTGTATTCCCACCGGTCCTTCTTCGAAATAGTGCGGTGGCACTAGAGGTGGACTCACAATCGGGAGGCTGTGAGATCGATCCTAGGTAGAGACTAGTATTTCTCTCTCTCTCTCTCTGGGCACAATGAGAATATATCTTCCGAATATAACTCCTCATTGGCAACAGTCAAGGCATCCGGCCACTAAACACTCAACTCCATTCGGTTGCCCACGACTCCACCCCCACAAGGGGTTATAAGGTCGTTAAATGAAGATGATTTCTGCTGAAGAGCCGAGGTGGCGCAGTGGTTAGGGTGCAGTACTGCAGGCCACTTCAGCTGACTGTTATCTGCAGTTCAGCGGTTCTAATCTCACCGGCTCAGGGTTGACTCAGCTTTCCATCCTTCCGAGGTGGGTAAAATGAGGACCCGGATTGTTGGGGGCGATATGCTGACTCTGTAAACCGCTTAGAGAGGGCTGAAAGTCCTATGAAGCGGTATATAAGTCTAACTGCTATTGCTATTGCTATGATGATTCTGCAAAGCCACCTGCTGGCCCAAAGCTCATCCCTTCCCCATCTTCTCTTTCACCCGCAAGGGATGTGGGGCAGGGATGGGGAGAAATGCCTCCTGTCTGCTGAACATCAAAATGTATCGTACAATTGTGCAAAGTGGAAAAATTGGAGGGGGGGGGGAAATAATAATCCAGTTTTTAACCTGTGTTTGGTGAAGGGGTGGTTTAACGGGTCCTCCAGGAAAGAGTTTCCTTCCACATCGCTGGTTTCGCTGGGATCGTGGTTGTCAATTTCTGAAGCTCTTCTCATTTTGAGGGTCTCGGGCGTGTCCTCCAAGGAAGTCTGGGAGGGGCCACCTGGAGTGGGAGAAATTAAATTGGGATTCTGCCTCTGGAGGCCTCCGAGTTGAGCTCACAATAAAAGAAATAGGGTGCTTTCCCACAAGAAATGTGGAATTTTCTAAAGAAAAATAAGAATTAGGGGGAACACGACAGCAGTCTTCCAGGATTTGAGGAGCTGCCACAAAGAAGAGGGGGGTCAAATTATTCTCCAAAAGTACCTGAAGGCATGTTGTTGGAAAAGATTGATTTGCCACCATGGCAACCTAGCTGCAAATTGGCAGCTGATGACCTCTTTGAAATATTAAGAACTGGCCAATGTATTAGAACCAGGTGACCCTTGCCTTCTCTTCCAGAAAGGCTGAGAAATAAAATGGATGGACGGAGGATGGGTGGATAGATAGAAAATGCAGATAGATGACAGATGATAGATAGATAGACAGACAGACAGACAGACAGACAGATGATAGATAGATGATAGATGATAGATAGATAGATAGATAGATGATAGATATAGATAGATAGATGATAGAAAGATGATAGATGATAGATGATAGATGATAGATGATAGATGATAGATAGATAGATAGATAGATAGATAGATAGATAGATAGAAGATAGATAGCTATATATAGAGATAGATGATATATATAGATGATATAATTAGATGAGAGAGAGAGAGAGAGAGAATGAAGAGAGAGAGAGAGGTAAATGATAGACAGATATAGATAGAGGATATAAGTGATTTATAGAGAGAAAGAGAAAGAGAATGGATAGATAGATAAATGATAGATGATATAGATAGATAGATATGGATAGAGAGATGATAGCTAGATTAGAGATAGATAGATAGATAGATAGATAGATAGATAGATAGATAGATAGATATACATGATATAGAAAGATGATATAGATGATTGAGAGAAAGAGACCGAGAGACAGAGAGACAGAGAGAGAATAGATAGAGAGACAGATAAATGATAGAGAGATATAGATATATATATAAATGATTGAGAGAGTGAGACAGAGAGAGACAGAGAGAGTCAGAGAAATAGAATGGATAGATAGATAAATGAGAGCTAGATGAGATAGATAGATAGATAGATAGATAGATAGATAGATAGATAGATAGATAGATAGATAGATAGATAGATGGATATACATGATATAGAAAGATGATATAGATGATTGAGAGAGAGAGTGAGACAGAGAGAGACAGAAAGAGAATAGATAGAGAGACAGATAAATGATAGAGAGATATAGATAGATATATAAATGATTGAGAGAGAGAGAGACAGAGAGACAGAGAAAGAGAATGGATAGATAGATAAATGAGAGCTAGATGAGATAGATGATAGATAGATAGATAGATGATAGATAGATGATAGATAGATGATAGATAGATAGATAGATAGATAGATAGATAGATAGATAGATGATAGATAGATGATAGATAGATAGATAGATAGATAGATAGATAGATAGATGATAGATAGATAGATAGATAGATAGATGATAGATAGATAGATAGATAGATAGATAGATAGATAGATGATAGATAGATGATAGATAGATGATAGATAGATAGATAGATAGATAGATAGATAGATAGATAGATAGATAGATAGATAGATAGATAGGCAGGCAGGGTGGCCCCTTGATGGGCCTTGCCACTCTCCGTGTTTCTTCCCAAGAGCCCCCCTCCCCACCAAGAGCGAGTCCCGCCTGGCAGAGTGAAAGTAATTCCTAATTATAGACTGGAGGGGCGTGAGAAGCCAGCGCTGCTGATCCGCCTCGTGGCACGTTTCCAAGCGAGCGAGCGGGGCACTTACCTTGAGCGTCAAGGAGAAGGGAGGGCAGCCAGTGAGGGCAGACCTCCTCTAGGACGGAGCAGAAGGCGGCCAAGGCCCCGGGACCTTTGCAGCTGAGCGTCTCCAGCAACGAGGCCGCCGGCTCCTCGCAGGAGACCACGTCCCGGTATTCCTCCCAGGAAAGGACCTCCTTGCCAACCAGAGGGGACAGCACTTTCCCTACGTCCAACTCCTTCGCAATCCTCTCCCGCTGGTTGCTTAGGATATTGTCGAGCCAGCGATTCCAATCCCGCCTCTCCTTCTTCTCCGGGTGTGCAGAGTTATTATAAAACCAGGGCCGGGCCGGCAAACCAAGCATCTTTGCTGTGCTAAAAATAAGGAGAAGGGAAAAGAAGAGCGTCTTAAGTCTGCTTCATCGTCGGCTCAGCTGGGGTTTTTTCCCCAGCAGGCGGGCGGTTCGCGAGAGAGTTAGCCTACCAGGCCAGCAGGAGCCCCTGGCTGACCGTCTCCCCCGTGCCAAGGGACGGCATCGACACAACACGCCCGGTGTGGCAGAACCCTAAGAGGATTACTGATGCTCATTAAACCCTCTGGGAGCACCGATAGCCATGGCCACCGGCCTCCTGAGGAGGCTCAGCAGCGGCAACTGAGTTATGGTGCGGCGTGCGAGGCCGTCACGTTTGACAGGTTAGCAGAGTTGGAAGGGACCTCGCAGGTCATCTAGTCCAGTGTTTCTCAACCTTGTCAACTTGAAGATGTCTGGACTTCAACTCCCAGAATTCCCCAGCCAGCGAATGCTGGCTGGGGAATTCTGGGAGTTGAAGTCCAGACATCTTCAAGTTGACAAGGTTGAGAAACACTGATCTAGTCCAACCCCTTGCCCAAGCAGGAGACCCTACATCTGCTTCTACCTAGGATCGAACTCACAACCTCCTGGTTGCGAGTCAAGAGCTGCACCTCTAGGCCACAGCAGCCGCCAGTTTTGGGCACTATAAAAAAAGATGTGGAGACTCTAGAAAGGGTGCAGAGAAGAGCAACCAGGATGATGAGGGGATTGGAGGCTAAAATATCCGATGGACGGTTGCAGGAACTGGGCATGGCTGGTCTAGGGAAGAGAAGGACCAGGGGAGACAGGAGAGCATCTTCCGATATTTGAGGGGCTGCCACAGAGAGGAGGGGGTCAAGCTATTCTCCAAAGCACTCGAAGGCCAGAGAAGGAAGAATAGATGGAAACTGACCAAGGAGAGATTCAACCTGGAAATAAGGAGAAATTTCCTGACAATGAGAACAATCAACCAATGGAACAGAAGTTGCCTTCAGAAGTTGTGGGAGCTTCATCCCTGGAGGCTTTCAAGAAGAGACTGGAGTGCCATTTGTCAGAAATGGTGTAGGATCTCCTGCTTGGATGGGGGGTTGGAGTAGATGACCTACAAGATCACTTCCAACTGTTATTCTATATTCAATGAAACAGAAGTTGCCTTCAGAAGTTGTGGGAGCTTCATCATTGAAGGCTTTCAAGAAGAGACTGGACAGCCATCGGTCAGAAATGGTGTAGGGTCTCCTGCTTGGCCAAGGGGTTGGACTAGATGACCTACAAATTCCCTTGTTAATCTGTTATTTGGGACTTTTAGGAGTGGCATCCCAGCTTTGTCTGGAATCCAAGTTTATTGCAAAGCCCCTACGGTTACCCGAACAGGTGTGAAGGCACGAGAGAAGGACGCAGCCTCTGTGGATGCCTCCCAATGGCCCCGAATCCAAGCTACATCCTTGATTTACAACAGTTCATTTAGCGACTGTTCAAAATTACAGCAGCACTGAAAGATGGGACTTATGAGACGCATTTCACAGTTGTAAGCTGAGGCCTAGCTGTATAATTCAGTTTGCAATTCAGAACTCCTATATTCTCTTTCAGGGTTTATTTATTCATTTATTTACCTATTAAGGCATCGTGTTTAGCCCACTGACAGCATTTGTAGAGGAAACTTGACATTTCTAACAATGAACACTCAGGAATCCTTAACGTTAAGCGTGTTGCTCCGTGCCGGGTGGAATGAAGGGGCGCTTGTGAAAACAGATTATATAAATCAGTGTTTCTCAACCTTGGCGACTTTAAGTCCCGTGGACTTCAACTCCCAGAATTCCCCCAGCCAGCAGAGCTGGCTGGGGGAATTCTGGGAGTTGAAGTCCACGGGACTTAAAGTCGCCAAGGTTGAGAAACACTGATATAAATACTACCTACTTAATGAATTAGGATTAAAGGGGAGAGAATCGCACCACTCCTGTCAGGGGTAATTACGCACCCGGGAAACACACTTGCAAAAGCTACCTTTCCGAGGTATAAAGGCCTAGGAAGGAAAATAACGTTTTGTGGGTTTGTGTTATGTTTTTTTTTACAAAATGACACCCCTCTATTACCCCCCCCCCCCCAAGGAGGCTGGCTTTGGTCAGATTTCTGTCCTAGGCTTCTGGTCTTTTTCACATAAAACACACTTGAGAAAGTGTGTGTGTGTGTGTGTACACACGCACACACACACACACACACACACACGTTGCAGCATCAGCCTCCCTTCAAAAGAATTTCTGCATTCTCCTTTGCAAGGCCCTGCTGGTTTAACGCAGAGTTAGTCTTTCGGATGAGTGGACTTCAACTCCCAGAATTCCCCAGCCAGCCAGCTCTTCTTCCAATTGGAAGGGTGTGTGTGTGGTGTGTAGTGTGTGGTGTGTGTGTGTCCCAAAGAGGCTTTTCTTTGTAGCTCCTTTGTGTTTTAGATTTTTTTTTTTAATGGGGCTTTAACTGCTTTAATTTTTTTTCCTGCTCGTATGCGCGGTTTTGCACCCCGTGGAGTTTTGCTTCATCCGGCTGTTTTTCCCACGCTTATTATTTCCCTCCCCCTCCCTCCCTTTTGATAACCCCCACTCATCTGGGAGGAGGGAGGGAGGGGGCGGCACAGAAAGAGAAGATAAATGGGGGGGGGAGGCATAAAAACGAAACTCCTGAGGCCTCTCCCAGCTAAGGGAGACTTAGGAATGGGCCACCTTGTCATTATGACATCCTTTTGATTTTTGTGATTTTTGTAATTGGGGTTGAAGTTCTTGTTGTGTTGTCGTTTTGATTTCACCTATCGTTTTGTGGGGCTGCCCAGAGTCTCGGGGGGGGGGGAGACGAGGGGTTGGTGGGCATCAGAAAGGGATGTGGTCACAACCTCCCCCTCCCCTTTCCTTGCCTGCAGCCCACCCAGATGACGGCTGCTGCTGCTCTTGGAAAGGAATAACAGAATCCCAGAGTTGGAAGGGACCTTGGGGGGGTCTCGTAGCCCATACATCCCACCCCAGAAGTCTGGTGGCCCCCATAAGTGTCGGCTCCTGTTGAAGTTGTTGCTCCATCACTGGAGGCTTTGAAGAAGAGGCTGGACAGGTATTGGTCTGAACCTTGGCAACTTTAAGACTTGTGGACTACAACTCCCAGAGTTCCTCAGCCAGCAAAGCTGGCTGAGGAACTCTGGGAGTTGAAGTCCACAAGTCTTAAAAGTTGCCAAGGTTGGAGACCCCTGGTGTAGGGTCTCCAGCTCGAGCAGGGGGTTGGACTAGAAGACCTCGAAGGTCCCTCCCAGCTCGGTTATTCTGTTAACTCTTCACCACCCTTTCTTGTTCCTTTCCTCTTGAAGGGGGGAGGGAGGGGGAACCAGACCAGGAGAGCCCCCTCCCCCCAAAAATATTATATCCACAGGGTCACCTGAGGTCCCCAAATTCCCCACAGGAACCGTAGCCCCCCGACCTGCTTCTCCTTCACATCTCTGGGGAGGGGGGGAGAGGGTCCAAGGAGTCAAGATGGCTGCCAGGGAAGCCCCCTTCCTTCTGGTGAGGGAGGGCCATCCAAAGGGGCGGGGCTCCAGGGACACGCCCCCTCGTGGTCTGCCGGCGCCCCGCCCACTTTCTCCGCTGAGAGATACATTGTTGCGATCCCCATGGCTGCGGCTTCCTTCCTTTTTAAACTTTTGTCTCTTTTTTTCTCTTCTTCCTTCCTTCTCTCTCTCTCTCTTTCCTTCCTTCCTTCTCTATTTCCTTCATTACTTCCTTTCTGTTTTCCTTTTCTCTTTTTCCTTCTCTTCTTCCTTCCTTCTGTCTCTCCTTCCTTCCTTCTCTCCCTTTCCTTCCTTCCTTCTTTCCTTCCTTCTCTCTCTCTTTCCTTCCTTTTTTCCTTTTGTCTTTTTCTTTCTCTTCTCCTTCTCTCTCTCTTTCCTTCCTTCCTTCTTTCCTTCCTTCCTTCTCTCTCTTTCTTTCCTTCCTTTTTTCCTTTTGTCTTTTTCTTTCTCTTCTCCTTCTCTCTCTCTTTCCTTCCTTCCTTCTTTCCTTCCTTCCTTCTCTCTCTTTCTTTCCTTCCTTTTTTCCTTTTGTCTTTTTCTTTCTCTTCTTCCTTCCTTCTCTCTCTTTCCTTCCTTCCTTCTTTCCTTCCTTCTCTCTCTCTTTCCTTCCCTCCTTCTTTCCTTCCTTCCTTCTCTCTCTCTCTCTTTCCTTCCTTCTTTCCTTCCTTCCCTCTCTCTTTCTTTCCTTCCTTTTTCCCTTTTGTCTTTCTCTCTCTCTCTTTCCTTCCTCCCTTCCTTTCCTCCCTCCCTCCCTTCCTGGGGGCGGCGGCGGAGAGGAGGGGTCTTCTTCTCTGCCTCCGCCCGGCCTGGCCCTCCTCCTTCCCCGGCGGGGCGATGGCGATGGCGGCCGGGGCGGCGGCGGCGGCGGCGGAGGGTCGCCTGGCCCGGCAGGAGCGCGAGGTGCGGGGCTTGGCGGCCGAGGTGGCGCGGCTGAAGGAGGCCTCCGCCTGGGCGTCCCCCGAGCGGCCGGGCCCGGAGTTGCGGGCGCTGCGGGAGGAGAACGAGAAGCTGCGCTACCGCCTCCTCCACCTCCGCCGCAGCCTGGCCGCCGAGCGGGCCCGCCAGGTGAGTGAGAGCCCCGCGGCTTCCTTCGGCCCGCTCCCACCTTTCCCCGGCCTCAAGAGGGACAGACTGCAAGTCCCATCATCCCCAGTCCCTTGGGGGAATGGGCAATGCGCCCCCCACCATTCCCCAGCCTAGACAGGCGCAGACTGCAGGTCCCATCGTCCCCAGCCCTTCAGGAGAATGGGTCATGCGGCTCCCACTATCCCGCGGCCTAAAGAGGGACAGACTGCAGTTCCCATCGTCCCCAGCCCCTTCGGAGGAATGGGCAACGCGTCTCCCATCATCCCTCGGCCTAAAAGGGGAGTTCCCATTATCCCCAACCCCTTGGGGGAATGGCCAATGCATCTCCCACCATTCCCCTGCCTATACAGGGACAGATTGCAGTTCCCATCATTCCCAGCCCCTTCGGAGGAATGGGCAATGAGTCTCCCATCATCCCCCTGGATTAGAGAGGGACAGACAACTGCTCCCATCATCCCCAGCCTCAAAGAGAAAGGAACAACCGCAGCTCCCATCATTCCCCAACCTAGAGAAGTACAGGCTGTAATTCCAGTTATTTTCGGAGGCTTGGGGGGAATGGACAGCTGGTTTTCCACCATCCCCCCCAACCTAGAGGGGGCACAGATTGCACCTCCCATCATCCCCAGCCCTTTAGGAGAATGGGGACGGCGCCTGCCATTGGCCAAACTCTGAAATCCCTGCCAATTAATTTCATTTTGACCAGGACTTTCTGGAGACTGAAGACACCCCCAGGAAGCAGGAAAGGGAGGAGAAGACAACGGAGCCCCCAGCTGCAGATGGGGGCCCACCAGAAGTAGGTGGTCTTTCTGGGGAGGGGGCTGCATTTTCCTGGGGTGGGGGTTTCCCTGCTGGGACAGGTGACGTACATATACTGGTTTTTTTAAAAAAGCAGCCAATTTCTCTCCCATTGGTTGCCTGACCCTCCTTTTAAACATGAGGAGGGGGGTCTTTCAGTGTCCCCCCTAATCCGTATGGTGGAGGTGGCCCAGCCCTCTCCAAGTTGGTGGGTGGTCCAGATTGTGCCAATCTCCTTTAGGATAGGATAGGATAGGGAATAAGAATAGAATAGAATAAGGAATTAGAATAGAATAAAGAAACAAGTAAAAACAAATAAATAAACCAATATAAATTGTAAAGATAGAAGCAACGTGGTTACAGTCAGAAGTGGGAAGAGATGAGCACTAGGAAGGAAGAGATGAATAATAGTAATACAGTCTTAGTAAATTATTTGACAGTGTTTTGGGAATTAGTTGTTTAGCAGAGGGATGGCATTCGGGGGAAAACTGTCCTTGTGTCCAGTTGTTCTGGTGTGCGTGCAGTGCCCTATAGCATCATTTTGAGGGTAGGAGTTGAAACAATTTATGTCCAGAATGTGAGGGGTCTGTAGATATTTTCATGGCCCTCTTTTTGACTTGTGCAGTGTGCAGGTCCTCAATGGAAGGCAGGTTGGCAGCCATTGGTTTTTCTGCAGTTCTCATTATCCTCTGAAATCCGTGTCTGTCTTGTTGGGTTGCAGAACCAAACCAGACAGTTATGGAGGTGCAGATGACAGACTCAATCATTCCTCTGTAGAATCAGCAGCTCCTTGGGAAGTTTCAGCTTCTTGAGTTGGTGCAGAAAGAACAATCTTTGTTGAGCTTTTTTGATGATGTTTTTGTCCATTTTAAGCCTGGAGATATGATAGAACCTAGAAACAAGGACAGGTGTCCTTGGCACCAAGGCATGAGTGTAACACAGATGTTCCTCTCAGATCGTACCTGGCTGCAGGTAAGTCCTGCCAGGTGCCCTTTTCAACTGTCCCTGCAGGGTCCGACCTTCATCCGGAGCAGACTAGATCTCTACACAGAGCTGAAAAAGAAGAGCGATGCGATTCTCCGTTCCAGAACATCTGGCCAAAGTCAGACAATCCAAATCAGGCTTTCCGATGGGAAGGTGACGAGCGGACAGGCCTGGAAGACGACCCCCTACCAGGTGGCTGTCGACCTCAGGTAAACTTCTGACGTATCTGAGAATGTAGCCCAGTTCTGCCTTTGCAGCTAGAACCAGTCTGGCTGAAATTATAAACCTCTCTGCTCGATTGGAAATAAACGTGACAGTTTGGGTCTTTCCTATCTGTGATCTACAGCTGGCTTGAAATTTTAGCAATAGCAATAGCAGTAGACTTATATACCGCTTCATAGGCCTTTCAGGCCTCTCTAAGCGGTTTACAGAGAGTCAGCATATTGCCCCCAACAATCTGGGTCCTCATTTTACCCACCTCGGAAGGATGGAAGGCTGAGTCAACCCTGAGCCGGTGAGATTTGAACCGCTGACCTGCTGATCTAGCAGTAGCCTGCAGTGCTGCATTTAACCACTGCGCCACCTTGGCTCTTAGGAAGCTGGTGAGCAGAGGTAGACCCACAGGTGGAAAAAAAAGACCACAAATGAATCTTGAACACCTTTAAATATAACAAATGTATAACCTAAAACAACTGATCAGTGGAACAGAAGTTGCCTCCAGAAGTTGTGAATACTCCAACACTGGAAGTTTTTAAGAAGTTGGATATCCATTTGTCTGAAATGGTGTAGGGTTTCCTGCCTAAGCAGGGGGTTGGACTAGAAGACCTCGGAGGCCCCTTCCAACTCTGTTATTCTATTCTATTCTCCTCTCCTGTCCTCTATTCTACTCTGCTCCTTATTCTCTTCTATTCTACTCTACTTTACTCCTTATTCTATTCTATTCTACTCTACTCTACTTACTCTACTCTACTCCTTATTCTTTTTTTTTAATTTTTATTTTTTTTCCAAAACAAACACAACACATAAAATCTTCCTTTTTTACATACTGTAGAAAGTGTTATCAGTTGGTTTCAAAAGACTTTCGTGCATCACTTCCACAGTCATCAAGCATAATTCATATTCACTGAAGTATTTTAACTCGGATATTTATACATATTACCATCATTATACCTCCATTTAACCACAATTGTTCAATTGTTATCCCTCCTTCCTTCCCTCCTTCCTTCCTCTACTCCTTATTCTATTCTAAAAAGTTACCTGCAAGAAGTGTGTCTCAACCTTGGGTGCTTGCAGAGAGGGATGGACGTCAATTCCCAGAATCCCCCAGCCGGCTGGGGAATTCTGGGAGTTGTGTCCACCCCTCTTTAAGCACCCAAGGTTGAGAAACACAGCAAGGGATGGGCATTGTAACACGTTTATATTTTTACGCTTCTGGTCTTATCCCTTTCTCTGAAACGCCAGAATGAAAGGCCCAGTTTAAAAGAGACGATTACCTGGAGGCGTATCCGAAGGGGATGGTTGGGTTATGTGGGGAGTGTGCAGCAGCTAAATCTTTGGCCTATCTCCACTGTCCGCAGCCGCGGAGTTGCCGACAATGTCGTCATTGCCAGAGTGAATGGGGAATTGTGGGACCTCGACCGGCCGATGGAAGGAGATTCCACCTTGGAGCTGCTGACTTTTGACAATGAAGATGCTCAGGCGGTAAGTGGGCGGTTCCCCATTTTCCATGCAAAGCATTTGAAGGCAGGAGCTCGCATGAAAGAGGACAAGCCATGTTAAAAAGGCTGCTCCGTCTTGGCTAGCTTTCCCGATGGATGTGAGGAACTTCCTTATCTGGGAATAGATGCTGGCGCTACAGGATTTCTGCCGATGTCTCGTGTTTCATTTTAGCAGCCCAAATAACAACTGGAAAATTTTTGGATAACGTAACATGGGAATTGGTTTGTACCAATAGTAATAAACTATAATATGGTATATGTTAGATAAATGGTGAATTTGTATATGTCGAGGACCTACATATGTTTTATGTGTTGTAAATTTGGAGGTGATGAGCACTGAAGAGCTGTATGCAATGAAATTTCATTTTTAATGAATGCCAGTTATTGTGTAAAGTGACGATAAAGTTATTCTATGCCATTCTTATTCTGTGTTCTTATTCTATTCTATATTCTATTCTATATTTTATTCTATATTCTATTCTATATTCTATTCTATTCTATATTATATTCTATTTTATATTCTATTTTATATTCTATTCTATTCTGTATTCTATTCTATTCTATATTCTATTCTATTCTATATTCTATTCTATATTCTATTCTATATTCTATTCTAAATTCTATATTCTATTCTATTCTATATTCTATTCTATATTCTATTCTATATTCTATTCTATATTCTATTCTATATTCTATTCTATATTCTATTCTATTTTATATTCTATTCTATTCTGTATTCTATTCTATTCTATATTCTATTCAATTCTATATTATATTCTATATTCTATTCTATATTCTATATTCTATTCTATATTCTACTCTATATTCTATTCTATTCTATTCTATTCTATCTTCTATTCTATTCTGTATTCTATTCTATTCTATATTCTATTCAATTCTATATTCTATTCTATGTTCTATTCTATATTCTATTCTATATTCTATTCTATATTCTATTCTATTCTATTCTATTCTATATTCTATTCTATTCTATATTCTATTCTATTCTATATTCTATTCTAAATTCTATATTCTATTCTATTCTATATTCTATTCTATATTCTATTCTATATTCTATTCTATATTCTATTCTATATTCTATTCTATATTCTATTCTATATTCTATTCTATATTCTATTCTATTTTATATTCTATTCTATTCTGTATTCTATTCTATTCTATATTCTATTCTATTCTATTCTATTCATATATTTTTATAGGGTCTATTTTTCCCCCTCTGTGCATCTTGGGTTAATGTTAATCTTATATTATTGTTAATCGTAGTTCAATAAAAGCAAAAGAAGCAGATAACTTCCCTGGCACTTGGATTTATACAAACCAGTCACCCCAATCCTGACTCTCATCTCTGTGGCTCCTTCCTCTCCCCCTTTTTCTAGGTTTATTGGCATTCCAGCGCCCACATTCTGGGTGAAGCCATGGAAAATTATTACGGGGGCTGTTTATGTTACGGACCCCCCATAGAAAACGGCTTCTACTATGACATGCACATGGAAAACAGGTACATTCTGCCAGCTAGTGGGGGGGTGGGGTGGGGGGGGTGCATAAAATGTTCCATTAAAATAGAACGAAATATTTATCATGTTTCATCCAAAGCAGCTTGCAATAATCAAGGATGCTTTGGCTAAACTTAAAAAAACCCAAAATGCTTGTAATGGTTATAAGTAGTCCTCAATTTGTGACCGTAATGGAGTTTATGCCCATTACGGTCATAAGTTGTGACGATTGTAAAGAAGGTCACCTGTAATGTGATAAGACTCAATTTTATGACAATGTGTGTGAAGTGAATGGTGTAGTTGTAAACTAGGCCCATTTGGGTGTTTTTTGCTGAAAATCAGAAATAAACACATTTTTTTAAAAAAAAAATGTCATTAAAATGCAGTCATGTGACTCCAGGGTGCTGCGAACGATCATAAATGCTGGCCGGTTGCTGAACTTCAGAACCAGTCGTACCTTTGGGGAAGTGTCTGTCGTAAATTGAGGACTTCCTGTTCTAATTTGTTTGGAATGTATGAAAATAAATCACTGAAGTTATTAATAGCCTGCAAGGGTGTGGGTTTTTTTTTAAACAATATCTTACATAAATTACCTGCAATACACAGGAATAATTTAAGAATTTTTTAACAGTTAGGATGACCTCACCTGGGGTCGAGGGACACGGGGGCTCAGTGGCTGAGACGCTGAGCTTGTCGATCACAAAGGTCGGCAGTTCGAATCCCTAGCACCGTGTAATAGAGTGAGCTCCCGTGACTTGTCCCAGCTTCTGCCAACCTAGCAGTTCGAACGCCCGTAAAAAAATGCAAGTAGCAAAATAGGAGCCACCTTTGGTGGGAAGGGAACAGCGTTCCATGCCCCTTCGGCGTTGAGTCATGCCGGCCACATGACCACGGAGACGTCTTCGGACAGTGCTGGCTCTTCGGCTTTGAAACGGAGATGAGCACCGCCCCTTAGAGTCGGGAACGACTAGCACGCATGTGCAAGGGGAATTTTTACCTTTACACCTGGGTCAAAGGGGTGTAGGACTCACCTGTGGTGGGAAAGTGACCAGGGCTTCATTTTATTGGAGCTGCAGCTGGACAAACTGATTTAGAATTTTTAATTTTTTTTTCCCAGAGGGGTTTCCAGTACAGAGTTACTGACTCTGGAGAGCATTTGCAAAAGCATCATGAAGGAAAAGCAGCCGTTTGAAAGGCTCGAAGTGCGAAAAGAAGATTTGCTAGAAATGTTTAAAGTAAGTCCTGGAGTTCTCAAAGGGACCTTGGAGGTCTTCTAGTCCAACCCCCTGCTCGAACAGGAGACCCCATATCATTTCAGACAGATGGTAGTCCAGTCTGATTTTTGAAAACTTCCAGGGATGGGGCACCCACAACTTCTGAAGGCAACTCCTCTTCCATTGTTTAATTGCTCTCACCATTAGGGAATTTCTCCTTAGTTCTAGGTTGCTTCTCTCCTTGATTAATTCATTATTCTCTATTTGGTTTTGTGCTACTGCAGTGATAATAAGGCAAAACCTCTCTTTTTATCAACATCCTTAGTTATTTTCAACTATTTTTGGAGGACGTGTATTTATTTTAGTGTATAATTTCATTAGGGCTAGGCAAACAAACATATTATTTTTGTAATAGGACTGTTCAGATTATACCACATTTGAATCATTTCATTCTTTGTCAGTATATAATTGCACTCATTTTTCTCTTGTCGATCCCGATCACAATTGTTCTCTTTTATTCCCTTTTTTTGTTATTTTATGTGGCTGGCCATTGGCTGAATAAATGAATACAATGAAAATATCCCTTTAATAATAATTCAGAGCTTCTCCAAAAAGATTCATAGAATTTCTGGGAGCAGGGAATTTTCCCTGGTTCAAATTCTGTGAAGTGTTAGCGGAATAGCATTTTTTTCCTAGTTGATACCTCTAAAAATGCAGGAATTCTAGATCTCCAATTTTTCAACTAGTCCTGGTGTGAAGCAGTCAAGGATAGAGAACCTGGGCTCCAAAAAAGGCTAAGTTTCAATATATTTATTTGCCAATTTTCTTTATACACTCTTCACAGTACAACAAGTTCAAATGCCGGATCCTGAATGAGAAAATTCACACACCGACCACAACAGTATACAGGTAAGCAGATGGATTTGATTTTTTTGTGTTAAAATAATAGTTTCTCTTCTCTTAACTAGAGAGGAGAAGCACATGAGGTTAATGTTGGTTTAAGTTTAAGCAACCTACGATGTTGCTGTGGAAGTGTAGAAATGTTTCAGGGTAACCACGTTTATTCGTGGTGATTGAAGTGGCTAATAACTCGAACAGAGTTAACTATTTCGATGTTCATCTAATAGGTGCGGTCCCTTGATTGATTTATGCAGAGGGCCTCATGTGAGGCACACTGGAAAAATAAAGGCCTTAAAGATCATTAAGGTAAGAAAGATTTTCTTTAGCAGAAATTGAATGGTCAGGATAAAATCCCAGGCCCAATTCAAAGCATTAGTCGTAACGAATAGAGCTGTGTTTGTCAACCTTGGGAACTTGGAGAGATGTGTAGACTTCAACTCCCAGAATTCCTCAGCCAGCCTGAGGAATATAAATATAGTGATATATAAGGTAAAGATTCCCCTCGTACATATGTGCCAGTCGTTCCCGACTCTAGGGGGCGGTGCTCATCTCCGTTCCAAAGCCGAAGAGCCAGCGCTGTCCGAAGGTCATGTGGCTGGTATGATTCAACGCCGAAGGCGCACGGAACGCTGTTCCCTTCCCACCAAAGGTGGTTTCTATTTTTCTACTTGCATTTTTACGTGCTTTCGAAGTGCTAGGTTGGCAGAAGCTGGGACAAGTCACGGGAGCTCACTCCGTTAAAACGGTGCTAGGGATTCAAACCGCCGAACGGCCGACCTTTCTGATCGACGAGCTCAGCATCTTAGCCACTGAGCCACCGTGTCCCTGATATATAAGTAGGGTGTATCAAAAAACGAAGAGTACGTGTTGAGTTTTATCAAGAAACCCTGGGCCGTTTATGATACTTTTGTCCCTGGGAAGGATTCAGATGAATGCGTCTCAATCCTGGCAAATGTAAGATGTTTGGATTTCAACTCAGCTGGGTGGGGAATTCTGGGACTTGGAGTCCACACATCTTAAAGCCACCGAGGTCGAGAAGCACGGGTTCGGATGATCAGAGAAGCATAGCAGCGCATTTATTTCTCAGACTCTTAAATCGTCTCTCCATTTCCCCACTTTTTGGTGAATTTCATTTTGTGCCGTTGTTTTGCGTTATTAGAACTCGTCGACCTATTGGGAGGGGAAGTCCAACATGGAAACCTTGCAACGGATCTACGGAATCTCTTTCCCGGAGGCCAAAATGATGAAGGAGTGGGAGAAATTCCAGGAGGAAGCCAAAAAACGAGACCACAGGAAAATTGGCAAGGTGGGCTTTGGACTTTGAGGGAGAAACTCAAGAGTGAAGCTTCTTAGGGTCCTGAAAATCTTCGGATTTATGGTGGCCTAGAGATCCCGGGTCAGAAATCTGTAGGGTAGGTTGGAATCCTGTGCAAGGAAATTCAGGGGGCTGTTGTGCATCTGTTGTTACATTTGAGAGTTACACAATTTCAGCCTGTCAAGGTTGACTGTGGTGCATTTGGTGTTCTCTGGGCTGGCCCAACTTCTTCAGTGCTAGAAAGGAGCAAGATTTGCAAGAAAACGTCAACCTTGAGCTACATATATTTCTTCTCTTGATAAAGCTGACTCTTCTTTTAACTTTGGGTTGACCCTACAGGAACAAGAGCTCTTTTTTTTCCATGACCTGAGCCCTGGAAGCTGTTTCTTTCTTCCCCGTGGAGCTTTTATTTACAATACACTCGTGGATTTCATCAAAGTAAGTGCACCGATACAGCAGCGTTTCTAAACCTTGAGAACTTTTAAGATAGCAATAGCAGTTAGCAATAGCAGTTAGACTTATATACCGCTTCATAGGGCTTTCAGCCCTCTCTAAGCGGTTTACAGAGTCAGCATATGGCCCCCAACAGTCTGGGTCCGCATTTCACCCACCTCGGAAGGATGGAAGGCTGAGTCAACCTTGAGCCGGTGAGATTAGAACCGCCGAACTGCAGATAACAGTCAGCTGAAGTGGCCTGCAGTACTGTACCCTAACCACTGTGCCACCAGATGTGTGGACTTCAGCTCCCAGAATTCCCCAGCCATTTATAGAGAGGCCATAACCTCACATTACTTACACCAACCTCAGGGTGTCTTGGTTTTTGGAACCAGAAAATGATTACCTGTAGAAATGAAGTATGTATAAATGAGACATATTTTTTGTTCTGACTGAGGCTTCCCAGGGGCATGAAACAAACTCTTTGTCCTGACAAAAAACCCCTTTGATTAATTTGCTGTGAATTCTGCACATTCATATCCAGCAAGGTCTTTCGAGGGAGGATTTACGGTCACAGACCTTATCTGGCTTGGAGAGCTGCCAGGCTGATCTCTGCAGAACTTGGCAAGGAGTCTTGGAGAGTCACGAACCAATGAAGCAAACTAATGGTCTCCTGCAAACTCCACTCCCCTTTCGCTCCTCTTTTATTCCCTCTGGGAGGGGCCATTCAGGGTCCACCTGTGGCCTTACTCCCAAGTCGGCCCCTCTTCTTTAGCTGTTCCCTTCATCTGGCAACTCTGTGCATGCGCACACTGGGAACAGGCTCCAGCTGTTCTTCTGCCCCACTGATGTCTGACTCTGAAGGCAGCTGATAACTGTCAGACGGCTCTGGCCCCCTCTCTGCCTCCGACACAGAGCCCTCGTCCGAGCCTTCCCCAGACTCTAGGACTGGCCCATGCCCCTCCCCAACCTCCCCACTCTCTTGAGTCTGTTGCCAGCTCTGCTGGCCACTGGTGGGCCACAACACTTTTTGGTCTGATTTGCCAAATCTAGCATAAATCACGTGAATTTTTAAGGGCCTCAGATCAAAGGCGGTCAGCATGTGTAAAGGGTATATTTTGTCCCATCACCACCTGTTGACCACCTGTGCCGGGATGGAGTCTGGAGTCCAAGGGGGAGGGGAGGGGCTGCTTTCCAGAGGGCAAAGAGGCAACCCCCAGCTTGGAAAGTCTGATGGGCAGGAAGACAGCTAAGACTGCCCCTCCTTAGCAGCTCACAGAGTGTTATCTAATTCCAAAGTAAATATGGGACTAAGAAACTCCAGATAGCCTATGCTTAACATCAGCAATAACTTAAACTGTTTAAAATTTGGGTAACAGTAAGAAGCTGAGCTCAATGTAGAGATATTTTAGACTGTGATTGTTAAAAAGTTATACCGCGTATGGGCTCTGGGAAGTCGGGGGGAGGGAAGGGAGGTGGGGTTCTAGGGGGAGGGGGGAGGGGGGAAATATAATATGTGTTAAATTCTAAAGTACATGATTGCACTTGTATACTGTGGCTTTTGAATGTTAGTGTTAAAATAGAACAAGCTGAATATATTGGAGGCAATAGAAGTACACCGAAGGGAGGAGTTGAGTGAAAGAAGAAGGAGGGTGGGAGGGTGAGAGAGAGGAGGAGGAGAAGGAAGGGAGGGAATGGATGAAGAGAGGGAGTGATAGAGGGGGAGGGGAAGTAGGTAGTAGAGGGGTATGTAAGAAGGAAGAATGAAAGTTGGAAGGGGTTGAAAGAGGGTGTATGGTGGGCCAAGGTGGTATATTGGGTTTGTATTGTAGGGGGCATTTTCTATATAAGAGAAGGCTGTGTTTATTACTCAATGTTACATCCCCTGGTTATGCACAGTAAACATTGTATAGAGTGTATCTAATTCATTCTGCATAGTTGCTTTAATCTGGCAAGATTCTGTCCGTAGGATCAATGAGTAAACCACTCAGCAGTATCTCCGGGTGTTGCGCTTGTGTTTCGGGGGCCTGACACCACCTTATCTTGTACAGGAAGAGTATCAGCGGCGTAACTTCATGGAAGTCGTTTCCCCCAATATCTACAACAGTAAACTTTGGGAAACCTCTGGCCACTGGCAGCATTACAGCGAGAACATGTTCTCTTTCGAGGCGGAAAAAGAAATCTTTGCCCTGAAGCCGATGAACTGTCCCGGACACTGGTGAGAGTCCCCCGTCTCTCTTTTCTCAGCAGGTTGGGGAATTAAGCCCTTAACGTGAGGCTCCTTTGACCCCCCCTCGGGATTACATGTCGAAATCTTACAGGGAAAAACGGGGTCATGGGATCTCCATAAGTGGAGGTGAACATTGCTGCTTGATCTAGCACAGTGTTTCTCAACCTTGGCAACTTGAAGATGTCTGGACTTCAACTCCCAGAATTCCCCAGCCAGCGAATGCTGGCTGGGGAATTCTGGGAGTTGAAGTCCGGACATCTTCAAGTTGCCAAGGTTGAGAAACACTGATCTAGCAGACTTCTCCCCATCTCTGCCAGCCTGATGTTTGCCCATCGTCCTCGGTCTTGGAGGGAGATGCCTCTGAGACTGGCTGATTTTGGGGTGCTTCACCGCAACGAGCTTTCGGGGACCCTCAGCGGTCTGACGCGAGTCCGACGCTTCCAACAAGATGACGCTCACCTCTTCTGCACGATGGAACAGGTAGGACACCTCATTTGGGCTTGTTCCACTGCAGGGAACTAAGGGAGGGAGTGTTCTGACCGGGGCTTTCCGAGAGCCTGAAGCCAAATCCTAGTCCCGACAAAAACCCCTTTTATTAATTGACTGTGAATTCTGCTCGTCCACATCCAGCAAAGTCTTTCAAGGGAGGATTTACGGTCACGGACCTTATCTGGCTTGGAGAGCTGCCAGGCTGAGATCTGCAAAACTTGGCAAGGAGCTTGGAGAATCAGGAACCAATTAAGGGAGGGAACTAATTGTCTCCTGCAAACTCCACTCCCCTTTCGCTCCTCTTTTATGTCCTCTGGGAGGGGCCATTCACCGTCCACCTGTGGCCTTCCTCCCAAGTCGACCCCTGTTCTTTAGCTGTTCCCTTCATCTGGCAACTCACACTGGGAACAGGCTCCAGCTGTTCTTCTGCCCCACTGATGTCCGACTCTGAAGGCAGCTGATAACTGGCATACGGCTCTGGCCCCCTCTCTGCCTCCGACACAGAGCCCTCATCATCAGAGCCTTCCCCAGACTCCAGGACTGGCCCATCTTCCTCCCCAACCTCCTCACTCTCAGAGTCTGCTGCCAGCTCCACTGGCCACTGGTGGGGCACATCAGGGAGATTGTTTTTAGGAAAATGCCAGCTCCTTTCACCTCTGAAGTTCCTGCTGATGGATGTCTTCGCTTTCAGATCGAGGAGGAGATGAAAGGATGTCTTCATTTCCTGCAGTCCGTCTATGCTGTTTTTGGATTCACCTTCCAGCTGCATCTGTCCACAAGGCCCAACAACTTCCTAGGGGAGAAGGAGATCTGGGACCAGGCGGAGAAGGTGAGGGTGGCCAGGTGTGTGGGGCGGGGCAGAACACAGAGGGGATTTTAACCGCCATGCTTCTTCTTTCCGACTTCAGCAACTCCAGAACAGCTTGGATGACTTTGGGGAACCTTGGAAACTCAATCCAGGTGACGGGGCGTTTTATGGGCCCAAGGTTAGTGAGAGGCTCTGGGTTCGAGCCAAAATCTTGCCCGGGAACACGCAAACTCCATTCTGCACAGGTAGTCCTCAATTTCTGACCAGCATTGGTACCGTCGTTAAGCAGTGAGTTGCGTCTAATTTTACCACCTTTTGCACTGTGGTTGTTAAGCTCCCTGTTGTGGGTTTTTTTGTGGGTCATCAATGCATTAGATTTTTATTTCCTTTTAAAGTTAAAGAGATGCATGCTTTTTGGTGATCACAAGTTATAGGTTCATAATGGCAGACAAGATGGGCAACATACAAGATAGATAGATAGATGGATGGATGGATGGATGGATGATAGATTAGATATAGTGAGAGATTTATTAGATAGATAGATAGATAGATAGATAGATAGATAGATAGATAGATAGATAGATAGATAGATAGATGATAGATAGCTAGATACATAGATGATAGATACATAGATACATAGATGATAGAGAGATATAGTGAGAGATTTATTAGATAGATATAGATAGATAGATAGATAGATAGATAGATAGATAGATAGATAGATAGATAGATAGATAGATGATAGATATGTAGATGATAGTTTAGAGAGATATAGTGAGAGATTTATTAGATGGATGGATGGATGGATGGATGGATGGATGGATGGACAGATAATTATTTTGACTTTTGCAGATCGATATTACAATCAAAGATGCTATCGGCCGCTACCATCAGTGTGCTACGATCCAGCTTGACTTCCAGCTACCTGTCCGGTTCAATTTGACATACGTTGGGTAAGTATCCACAACCCAAGGTTGTAACCCTTAGGAATCGGGGGAGCTTTGGAAGGCTTTGCGGAAAAGGCTGTGACCAAAGAGGCTGAAAACAGGAAGGAATGGCAAGGCGATGGAGCAAAGGGGGTAGCAACGAGGCGAGGAGGAATTGAACCAGGTCAGATGCTCGATCTGCACTTAGGCAGTTCCCGAATGTCCTTCAATCCAACTGTGTGGCCAGAAGGATTAGAGAAACGTTTGATATTTTGTATTTGAGCACGGAGGGACTGTATGGTCCTTGATCCTCTCTGAGTTTGGTGGTTTTCTTGCAGGCGTTTCATGACCCAACTAGGGAATGTCATCAGTGCTAGCTGAAAGAAGGAATATTGCATTGTGCAAAGCTGAAGGATAGGAGCAGAAACAGAAACGTCAGTGCTTAAATCAGGCATCTCCAATCTTGGCAACTTTGGCAACTCCCAGAATTATGGCAGTTGAAATCCACCAGGCTTAAAAGTTGCCAAGGTTGGAGAGCCCTGGCTTAGACATTTTATATATATATATATTATTTTTACATTTAAAACATTTAAAACAATGCAAAGTGACCATACATTCACATTATACACAATTAGTCTCAACCATTTAACTATTAGCCTACTCAGTGCATTATCTATCCTTCTGTCCAATCACAATATAATACAGTTGGTTCCAATCGTATCACCTTGTCTTACACCAATCGTAAAATCTGTTCCAGGCTTCGAAATATTCCGAATCCCCTTTATTTTTTAAGTTCAAGAGTGAGCCTATCTGCTTCCGCGAAGGCCAATGCTTTTCTGATTATATCCAGCTCCTGGCTTAGACATTTGATGGCGACTTGCTGAAAAGGTCTCTTAAGGGGCAAGGAATAACCGGAACCGTAGCCTTATTTGGCCACGTTCCACAGCGGAAAACGATGAAACCTGTTGTGACTCAGCAGAAGTTTGCTGTGAGTTGAGTCGGGATGCAAGATTAACAATGCAGCTGGGGCTCGTTAGTGGCGTCTTCTGGTGATAATAAGGACGGATGGTGCCACGCCCTGGTTGCAGGAGTCAACGTTCATCGTTCATGGTTTGTTTGTGAGAGACACTTGGAGAAGTGATTGGCTTTCTGTAACCCTGATTCAAGGAGACACTTGGAGAAGTGAATTGCTTTGTAAGAGTTTTGTTTTGCATTCTGTTATCTTCTTGCCAGAGACTTTATTTATGTTTATTTTTGGGCTCGCAGCCAGTCTGAGCCGAGGACTGATAAAGTTCTTTCCTTTTAAGTCTGCCTGTCGTCTGTTAACGAGCGAAGAAGGGGGGAACAGAACAGAAACCCAAATTAGAAGGACAGCAAAAAATGGAAGTTGAAATGTTCTCGTTCGTTTCGCTTTTCAGCAAAGACGGCAACGACAAGACGAGGCCCGTAATCATCCACCGAGCGATTCTGGGCTCTGTGGAGAGGATGATGGCTATCCTGGCAGAAAACTACAGTGGCAAATGGTGGGCAGCTGATCCTAGGAGGAAAAAAAAGGGTTCCCTGCGGGTTGTCAGGGTGAGGTTTGAAAACAGTTAACGTCAGCCCATCCCTTTTCTCATCCAGGCCCTTTTGGCTCTCCCCTCGGCAAGTCATGCTGGTTCCCGTCGGACCTACCTGCGAAGGATATGCCCAGCAGGTAAGAGCGGAGGTGATCCGTAGAAAGGAAGCGCAGGGCAGGTAGTGGGCTGCTAGGGGGGAAAACGCCCCATTTTGATGCTTCAAAACGTTGCCGTGGATATTTCAATTGTGGCTTCTCCAATTTGAAAGTGTTCAAGAAGAGATTAAGGGATGCGGTGGCTCAGGGGCTAAGACGCTGAGCTTGTCGATCAGAAAGGTCGGCAGTTCGGCGGTTCGAATCCCTAGCGCCGTGTAACGGAGTGAGCTCCCGTGACTCATCCCAGCTTCTGCCAACCTAGCAGTTCGAAAGCATGTAAAAAATGCAAGTAGAAAAACAGGAACCACCTTTGGTGGGAAGGAAACAGCGTTCCGTGCGCCTTCGGCGTTGAGTCATGCTGGCCACATGACCACGGAGGCGTCTTTGGACAGCGCTGGCTCTTTGGCTTTGAAATGGACATGAGCATCGCCCCCTAGAGTCAGGAACGACTAGCACGTATGTGCGAGGGGAACGTTTACGAAGAGATTGGGCGACCATTTTTGTGAAATGCTGTAGGGCTTCCTACGTGAGACTAGAGGACCTCCAGGGTCCCTTCCAACTCCGTGGTTCTGTTGCTTTTTTAATCTCTTGTTCTGCCAGGGCTATAAAAACAGCATTTCTTCACGCTTAGGTCTGCAACGAGGCTTGTGAAGCTGGGCTCATGGCGGATGTTGATTTGGACCAGAGCTGCACGCTGAATAAGAAGATAAGAAATGCACAGCTGGCTCAGTATAATTTCATTTTTGGTACCTATGATATTTTTTAAAAAAAATTAAACCGGCTCTCCCATGTCCCGGGTCTGCCGATTGAGCGCGGTAGAATTGTTAAATCATTGGAAGGGCTGGGAATCACCTTACAGGGTTAGGAGAAGTGATGAGGATAAATGTTATTCCCAATACATAAAGAGCCTCTTTGCCAAGTTATAAAAAAGAGAATTACCATTAATATTTCTTCCAACCTTATAGGCCAGGGTGTCCAAACTTGGCCACTTTAAGACATGTGGACATCAACTTCCAGAATTCCCCAGCCAGCATAATTGATTCTCTTGTCATCCCTTCCTCTGCAATCTCTCCATTTAGATCAGAGGTCTCCAAACTGGGTAACTTTAAGACGTGTGGACTTCG
This sequence comes from Thamnophis sirtalis, assembly GCF_051295495.1. Taxonomy (NCBI): domain Eukaryota; kingdom Metazoa; phylum Chordata; class Lepidosauria; order Squamata; family Natricidae; genus Thamnophis; species Thamnophis sirtalis. The sequence goes on from NW_028261382.1 coordinate 1,952,034, forward strand.
ACTCCCAGAATTCTCCAGCCAGCAGGGCTCAAAGTCTTAGCTTCCACGAGTCTTAAAACTGCTAAGTTTGGACATCGCTGATAGAGGCAGTTCTCCGCTTGAGCTGGGAATTATCCCCTTAAGTTATGTCAGTCGTTAAGCAAGTCATTACATGACTAGCCCAACTTTATAACTTTTGGGGCAGTGTTATGAAAGCAAGTAATAGTTAAATAAACCCATTTTTATTTTAAATAAAGGCTAGTTTCCAGCAAAAAATAAAATAAAATACTGTAAGTTTTGCTCCTGTGACTATAGGCCACTACAAATGGCCATCGAGGCTGAAATTCACGGAGAAGAAGTTTGGGTTTATGGCCTATCAACCAAACTAGATCACAAAGTCTGTAATTTTGGCCACCAAGTGGAGCGGTTGTTAAGTCAAGGACTTCTCTGTAAATGAGAACTCTAAACTTAAGATTTGTACAAGTTGAAATTTCCTTAAGGGGGCAATTCTTGGAAATAACTCTTTGACAGTGCAGTCTTTTAAATGCTTCCTTGGTGCCATCGGGGGTTTCTGAGGAATTAACCCTCCTTTGAGGCACCGTGGCTCTAATCTGGTTTCCTTGCAGTGGTTGGGGAGAAGGAAAAAGCAAGCAACGCCGTCAACGTCCGAACCCGGGATAACAAAATTCACGGAGAAGTTTCGGTTCCTTTGGCCCTGCAGAAACTACAGAAGCTGAAAGACTCCCGTACTTTACACGCAGAGGAAGAATTCTAGTTCCATCGCCAACAAAGAACCGGAGCCGAGGTGGCGCAGTGGTTAGGGTGCAGCACTGCAGGCCACTTCAGCTGACTGTTATCTGCAGTTCAGCGGTTCAAATCTCACCGGCTCAAGGTTGACTCAGCCTTCCATCCTTCCGAGGTGGGTGAAATGAGGACCCAGACTGTGGGGGCAATTTGCTGACTCTGTAAACCGCTTAGAGAGGGCTGAAAGCCCTATGAAGCGGTATATAAGTCTAACTTCTATTGCTTAACCAAGAAAAATTCCAGAAAGGTGGAATTGTAACCTTGGATTTCCTTGCTGTTATCCAGGGTTGTAGCGTTTCGAGTCACCCAAAGATGTTGAAACTACTTTTAGATTCTTTGGGCTATTTGCGTGCATGTTTTGTTTTTAAAAGGAAAAAGAGAGTTCCAAAGATAATGGCTTGGATCTCATAGAAAAAAAAGGTCTCCAAATTTAGCCACTTTTAAAGATTTGTGGATTTCCACTCCCAGGGCGGCTGGCTGGGGAATTCTGGGTGCCGAAGTCCGCAAATCTTAAAAAGTGGCTAAATTTGGAGAGCCCCGTCATAGAGCGTAAGAGATTCCTTTTGCGGATATTTATTTGTTAAGTGTGGTTGCTGCTATTGATGGGCAAGGGAGCAGGATATACTCCCTTCTCATGGACAGAAATATTTAGACTCAGAAGCCGCCTTTTATAGGCAACTTCATAGAATCGGGTTAGTTTATCTGATGATATAGGATAAGCAGAGTATAAGGTAGAATATAGATACAGAATGAGAGGCAGAGTGATTAAGCATCAGGCTAGAAACCAGGAGACGGTGAGTTCTAATCCTGCCTTAGGCATGGATCTAGGAGGAGGACTCAGAGCCAGCCACTTTCTCTCAGCCCTAGGAAAGCAGCAATGGCAAACCATTTCTGAAAATCTTGCCAAGAAAACTGCTGGGTCACGTCCTGGCACTTGACCCGAAGGCACCATCATCTCCAGAGGCAGGGAATGATCCAGTGGTGAAATTCAATTTTTTTTTACTACCGGTTCTGTGGGCATGGCTTGGTGGGCATGGGAGGGGAAGGATACTGTAAAATCTCCATTCCCTCCCCACTGTAGGGGTAAAGATACTGCAAAATCCCCATTCCCTCCCAACTCCAGGGGAAGGATACTGCAAAATCCCCATTCCCTCCTCACTCCAGGGTAAGGATACTGCAAAACCTTCATTCCCTCTCCACTCTGGGGGAAGGATACTGCAAAATCCCCATTCCCTCCCCACTCCAGGGAAAGGATACTGCAAAATCTCCATTCCCTCCCCACTCCAGGGAAAGGATACTGCAAAATCTCCACTCCCTCTCCACTCTGGGGGAAGGATACTGCAAAATCTCCATTCCCTTCCCGCTCCAGGGAAAGGATACTGCAAAATCTCCACTCCCTTCCCACTCCAGGGAAAGGATACTGTAAAATCTCCACTCCCTCTCCACTCTGGGGGAAGGATACTGCAAAATCCCCATTCCCTCCCCACTCCAGGGAAAGGATACTGCAAAATCCCCATTCCCTTCCCACTCCAGGGGAAGGATACTGCAAAATCTCCACTCCCTCCCGACTCCAGGGAAAGGAGACTGCAAAATCTCCACTCCCTTCCCACTCCAGGGAAAGGATACTGCAAAATCTCCACTCCCTTCCCACTCCAGGGAAAGGATACTGCAAAATCTCCACTCCCTTCCCACTCCAGGGAAAGGATACTGTAAAATCTCCATTCCCTTCCCACTCCAGGGAAAGGATACTGCAAAATCTCCATTCCCTTCCCACTCCAGGGAAAGGATACTGCAAAATCTCCACTCCCTTCCCACTCCAGGGAAAGGATACTGTAAAATCTCCACTCCCTTCCCACTCCAGGGAAAGGATACTGTAAAATCTCCATTCCCTCTCCACTCCTGGGGCCAGCCAGAGGTTGCATTTGCCGGTTCTCCGAACTACTCACAATTTCTTTTTTTTAATTTTTTTTTATTTCCATTGCATTCTATACAATCACATGTTTACTGTGCATAACCGGAGCATGTAACATTGAGTAATAAACACAGCCTTCATTTATATAGAAAATGCCCCCTACAATACAAACCCAATATACCACCTTGGCCCACCATACACCCTCTTTCAACCCCCTCCAACTTTCATTCTTCCTTCTTAGATACCCCTCTACTACCTACTTCCCCTCCCCCTCTATCACTCCCTCTCTTCATCCATTCCCTCCCTTCCTTCTCCTACTCACAATTTCCATTACCGGTTCTCCAGACCCCTCAAGTTCAAATCCTACAAGGAAGTTGTTGCAAAATAGGCCAACTTCCATCTTCATATCTTATTATTATTTTTGGGAGGGATGCTATCTGTGAGGAAGCTGTTCTGTCCAAATGAGTTTATCAATTTTGCCGTCTCATTGCTGTATGAATTTGTACAAGTGCATTGGAGAGCTTGCAAGTACCTTCCTGATGATGCCTGCCTTACACTTTGCTTTCTTGCCCGGGGGAGGGGGGGGGAGGAAAGCAGATTTGTGTCTTCCTGGATTGGTTCTCTCACTGGAGTTTTTCTAAGAAAGCCGCAGAAGATTCTCCAAAGCTGGAGCTTTTGAATTGAGGGACGGCATACGTAGAGAGCACTCTGCCTCTTTGGCTGAATAAAACTAAAACATTTCATCCTGGTAACCGTCTCAACCAGCCTCTTTCTTTGGGAAATTACAATTTATCGTATCGCACATTCGCATCACATTTCAATTAAAAAAAAATCTTACAAGAGATAAAAGTATAAAATATTATAAATATATGTCCAGATACCTTTTTTTTTTGCTTCATTTCTCCCACCAGGAAATCAGCAAAGCCTCTAGTATAGGCTGTATTTTGGCTCTATCATAAATAATCTTAAATAGCCAACTCCATCCTTAACACTTGTAGTAGGCACGATTATGATATAACACCAATGCTTTGTGCTAAATTTGTTCAATGCAGCAAGGAAATAATACTGTAGGCTTTGTTTTTTTCGTAAAAATAAAATAAAGGTGATTTCCCCAAAACAGAAAGAAATCTACACCAGCCAGGCGTTCCACAAGTCATTTTATTTTTACCTTAAAATAAAGGCAGGCCGAGTACAGATACTGTACATTAAAACAGACGTGCACGTGGTTCCAGAGAGAGATCAAGTCCGAACTGTGAATTCCTCAGGGTGATCCACCCAACTGTTTGCGATGCTTAGATGTAGAGCGAACCGTCCGTGGGACCCACGTACCCGACTCCAATCAGGAGCACATCTATCAGCGTCCAGATCCCCAGGCCGCCAAAACTGAAGAGTTTGCCCAGCCCCTCCCGCCACTGTCCCAGGTAGAAACGGTCTGCGCCAAAGCCGCCGAGCGTGATGCTGAAAGGCGACACGGGAAAAGATTAGAAACTGCCCCGGCACTGGTGGTTTTTGCAGCAAAAGTGAATAAATGTTATTGCAAAACAACAACAACAAGGACTCTGCAAATCCTAAGTGGGTTGTTCGGGAACACAATGCGCTGAAAGAACTCATGCTGCCGGTTTTGGCAGGTTAAAAATTGGGAGAAAGTTTGCTTATTTAACACGTAGATTACAATTTCTTCCCAGCAGCCTGAATTTGAAATATAGACAGATAGATATAACATTTTTTTGCTGATAAATAAATGGAGACTAGTATAGATCTATTTCAAGCTATTTATCTCTCATCAGCTAGCCATACCCTTACTGGGATTTGAACTTGGGCTACTTTACATGTTAGGCAGTTGTATTAACCTTTAAGCCACAAGCTCTCCTTCCTTTGTCAGCTGAGCCAGGGGAATGGTTAGGTGTTTTGTCCAAGCACCTGGTATATATATATATTTAAAGCACTATCCGAGTATTATCCAGAGTGTCCAGAGGTTGGTGCTTTTCTCTGTATTTTGTTTGTTGTGTTACCTTGTGCGTACTACCACCCCCCCCCCCCAGGGTTTGTTAGCCGCCCTGAGTCCCTCCGGGAATAGGGCGGCATATAAATGCAATAAACCTTTAACCTTTATCCTACCTTAAGGCCAAGGCTGTTGACCATTTGTAGCCTCCAGTCCAGTTGCAATAGAGCATCTTGGGGAAAGTACGATTTCCTTTAAAAAAAAAAAAAAACAGATGTAAAAATCTTGAAAGTGCGATTGCAGAGATGGATGCGGACGAGAAAAACAAGGCACAGCCTTGAAATTGTTGTCACCTCAAAGTTGCCATCGCAACAAGAGAGACATTATAAGCCCGGTATTTGGGGCACAGAGGAAAAATTCAAATTTAATGAATTTATATGCCGCCCAATCCCGAAGGACTCCGGGCGGCTTACAGGAATACATCCCTAAAAGAATAGAATAGAATTTTATTATTTGTATGCCGCCCTTCTCCGGGAGGACTCAGGGCAGTGAACAATTCAAGGGGGGAAAAGGGGAACATAAAAAAACAAAATACAAATAATAAAAGTAAACAACAGTCGCACAACCACACAGGTCGAGAGGGGAGGGGAACTCATCTCCCCCAGGCCTGCCGGCAAAGCCAGGTTTTGACGGCTTTTCGGAAGGCCTGGAGAGAGGTGAAGAATAAAAGAAAGAAGAATAAAAAATTAAAAAATAAGAGAAGAAAGCAGGTTAAAAAAGAACACATCATGCACTCAATCTAGGCGGAGCCGGACCTCATTCATGAGGTCAACAGCCCCAGGCCTGCCGGAATAGCCAGGTTTTAGTAGCCTTTTGGAAGAAGGCCGGGAGAGTGGGGAGGGTCCGGATCTCTGGGGGTAGCTCAGCTGCTGACTTTCCCAAAAAAATAAAATAAGCTCGTTATTTCTTTCAGAATACAAAGCTAAAGATTTACAAGGCAGACTTCCGGGAACTGCAGGAAAAGAGGACGGGTTACCCATTCCTCTGGTGAGACGCCTGGCTTACCTAGACAATGGATGTGGTCTCTCACGGTGCAATTGGCTGTGTAGCGCTCCCGAGGGCACGAGACCGTCTTGCAGTTGGTAGGATTGGAGCAAAGGTAGCTGGAGGGTGGCAGCTGCCAGCAAAATTGGCAAGTCATGTTAATCAAGAAAGTCTTCTGAGGGTTGTTATTCTGATCCTGCAAAGGAAGGAGTGAAGGTCATCCCCCTCCTGGGTGTGATTCACAGCTAAGACCAGGGCTTCTCAATTTCATCAAGTTTAAGAGGGTTTGGACTTCGACTCCCAGAATCCCCCAGAGAGCATGGCTGGCTAGGGAATTCTGGAAGTCCACAACATCTTTAAAGTTGTCGAGGTTGAAAAATTGAGATTAAAAGTAATACGTTTCTGCTCACTTGCTGTTTCATCCCTTCCGCTGTCAACAACGGATTTCAGCCTTATATATTTTAGACTGTGTTTGTTAAAAATCTATACCATTTACGGGCTCTGGGAAGTTGGGGCGGGGAAGGGAGGTGGGGTGTTAGGGGGGAGGGGGTGATATATAGTATGTGCTAGATTTTAAAGTAACGTGACGGCACCTGTATACTGTTGCTCTTTAATTCCAGTGTAAAAATAGGACAAGCTGAATATATTAACAGAGCATAGAAATACACCGAAGGGAGGAGTAGAGGGATAGAAGAAAGAGGGGTAGAGAGGGTGGGAGAGAGGACTGGAGGGAGGGGGAGAAGGAAGGGAGGGAGTGTATTGGGAGAGAGGAGTGGTAGAGGGGGAGGGGAAGTAGGGTAGAGGGGAATGATGGAGGGAAGAAGGGAAGTTGGAGGGGGGGTGAAAGAAAGGGTGTATGGAGGGTCGAAGAGGTACATTGGGTTTGTATTTTGGGGGGTATTGTCGACAAGAGGAATGGCTGTGTTTATTGTTTAATGTTATATGGCCCCGGTTATGCACAGAATATATGTGACTGTATGAAAATGAAATGGAAAAATAAAAACACATTTACAGGGGGGAAAAAATAGAACAACGGATTTCAGCCTTAACATTTAGGACATGATAATGGAAGAAAAGGGAAAAGGAAAGCATAAAATTATAATAGGGTTTGCGGGAATATCATCCCGAAAACACACCAGTTCAGAGTTGAAAAGAGATAACCACAATAACAGAAAAGGAAAGGAAGAGAGGAGAGGAGAGGAAGGAGGGGATAGAAAGAGAAGAGAGTGCAGGAGGAGGAAGAGAGGAGTAGGGGAGAGGCATGAGGCAAGGGAAAGAGGTAAGGGAAAGGAGAGGAAGGAAGGAAGTAGAGAAGGGAGGGAGGGTGAAAATAAAAATAAAAAATAGGGTAGTGATAATACAAAATAGGTGTATATGGGATGGTAACCAAAGCAAGCCAGAATGTATATTTTAACCTTATATGGAAAAACAAAGATGTAAAAGTTGATGGAGATAAATAAGAATGATAACTATGTGAACATATAACTGTAACTATATACGAGAATAAAAACAAACCTAAAAAAAAATACAGATTTCAGCCCTAATAGAAATCGAGGCTATTTAATTAAAAAAAATCATTTAAATAAGTGTGATGTTTCTGCTAGTTGAGAATTCTGCCGTTGTTCTTTTCAAGTAAACCGATCTCCCCTCCAGCAAGGAAACGCCACTTCAAATCAGAAGGAGAAAGAAATTGTTAAGTGTTCAGTTTTTCTGGAATAGACTAAAATAATTACTTATTCCTATCTGAAGTGAAGCCCCCAGGGGCTATTTCCATGCCACGTCTGTTTATTGATAAAGAAAGGTTTTTTAACTTACAACACAATGGACTTGGGGTTTGGCTTCACATTCAAACGCAACCGATTTGCCATAAACGCAAGAATAGTTCGTTCTGCAGGCCATACATTCTGGAGGCAGCCGGCTACATATCCCATTACTGGGGCATCGGGTCACATAAGTTGGGATGGAGGTACCCTCTGCAGAAATAAAATATAGTTTTTTATACGTTTGTATACGGAAATCCCACAAGATCTTGACCATCTGATTTTCGGTGACTTTTTCAGGCTGACGTTCCCACCAGTTTGTTGCTGTTTTAATATAATTTTTGCACAAATTCCAATGGATCATTTGTGCTACTGAATTGTGCTGCAATTTATAATCAGTCTGCGCGATTTTTTTTACAGCAGCTGAGTATGTGATCAACAATCAATATTATTATTATTATTATTATTATTATTATTATTATTATTATTATTATTATTATTATTATTATTATTAAACACATTTATATGCTGCCCAATCCCGAAGGACTCCGGGCGGTTTGGATTAAGCTGATTTCCTGAACTCTTATTACCCACGGACGTTTAAAAAAATTTTTTTTTGCTGGAACGTTTCAGAAAGCGGGAACTCTTCTGAAACCAAGCCATGGGATTGTAACCCCTGACCTACCTGGCACTTGGGACGCTGGGAGGTGGGTGCTGGAAGGGGGCCCCGCCATCTTGGGGAGCGAAGCCTGTGATTGAGAATGCTCCAAGCTCAGCGACCCTGGAAAAGCAGAGAGAGGACCTGAGACACAGGGAGACTGAGCCCGCGCAGGGCTGCCTTCAGCTAGAACTTAAGGCGATTCGGGGTGGAATCCACTGGGACCCCACAAAAAAGGAGACTTACAGGTAGCCCTTGACCTACAACTACAACAGAGCCCCAAAATTTCTGTTTGTTAAGTGAGACATCGGTTAAGTGAGCTTTAGCAATAGCAATAGCAGTTAGACTTATATACCGCTTCATAGGGCTTTCAGCCCTCTCTAAGCGGTTTCCAGAGTCAGCATATCGCCCCCAACAACAATCCGGGTCCTCATTTCACCCACCTCGGAAGGATGGAAGGCTGAGTCAACCCATTGTACCCAGTGTCCCATTGTACGACCTTTCTTGCCGCTGTCGTTAAGGAAATAACTGCGGTTCTTAAGTTAATGACACCGTTGTTAATAGAATTCTTGATTGGCCAAGAGTGATTGGACAACGCAAGGAATTTGCCTTCGGCGCAGAAGTTCTCTGCGACCAGCAAAGTTGTTAAGTGAATCTTAACCGCTTTTCTGGTCAGAAGGTCGCCAAAAGAGGCTCCCGTGACACCCCCCCCCGGGGACACTGCAACCGTCATAAATACGAGTCTGTGGCCAAGCATCCGAATTCTGATCTGGATTCTGAGGCTGCAACGGTCGCAAATCTGAAAAATGACCCTAAGTCACTATTTTTAAGTTGTTGTAACTTCAAGGGGTCGCTAAAAGGACTGTTTTAAGCAGTGGTTAAATGCAGCACTGCAGGATACTTCAGCTGACTGCTATCTGCAGTTCAGCGGTTCAAATCTCACCGGCTCAAGGTTGACTCAGCCTTCCATCCTTCCGAGGTGGGTGAACTGAGGACCCGGATTGTTGTTGGGGGCGATATGCTGACTCTGTAAACCGCTTAGAGAGGGCTGAAAGCCCTATGAAGCGGTATATAAGTCTAACTGCTATTGCTATTGCTAACTAAGTGGGAAGGAAGGAAGGAAGGAAGGAAGGAAGGAAGGAAGGAAGGAAGGAAGGAAGGAAGGGCAAGAGGCTGATTCTGTATATATGTCTAAGAAATAAGTGGAAAGGAAGGAAGGAAGGAAGGAAGGAAGGAAGGAAGGAAGGAAGCAAGGAAGGAAGGAAGGAAGGAAGGAAGGAAGGAAGGAAGGAAGGGGCAAGAGGCTGATTCTGTATATATGTCTAAGAATAGGAGCCGAGGTGGCACAGTGGTTAGAGTGCAGTACTGCAGGCCACTTCAGCTGACTGTTATCTGCAGTTCAGCTGTTCAAATCTCAGGTTGACTCAGCCTTCCATCCTTCGAGGTGGGTAAAATGAGGACCCGGATTGTTGTTGGGGGCGATATGCTGACTCTGTAAACCACTTAGAGAGGGCTGAAAGCCCTATGAAGCGGCATATAAGTCTAACTGCTATTGCTTGTACGGAAGAGCTCATCCTAAAGAGCAGCACTGCTGTCCTTGGTCCTGCATTTTTCATTTTTATCCCCCACCCCCTTAGCCATGTCAGTGGCTAAGACATTGAGCTCGTTGATCAGAAAGGTCGGCAGTTCGAATCCTAGGAGAGGTCTCAGGGGGTTGGACTAGATGACCTCCGAGGTCCCTCCCCACTCTCCCCTCCTGTTTATGCTTTCAGCCCATCCTGCACCCCACCCAACGATCCCCAAAGGCGGGGGGAAGAATTGCCCCAGAGCCCTTCCTCCAGAGAAGACCCCCCTCCCCGCTCTGTGGGGCTCCAACAGCCCCCCTCCCCCATGGCAGAAGCCCACCTACTCAATTCAGAAGCAACTGGGGAGGATCAAAGCCTCCTTGGACATGTGCAGAGTGCATTTCCCCAGCCCATATTAAGAGCCCCCCCCACATATACCCCAGAGGGGCTCTTGGGACCCTCAAGGCCCCCCATAAGTGCCCCCCCTTTCTAAATGCCCCCTCCTCCTCCTCCTCCTGTGGCCCCACCCCATAAGTGCCCCCCCCAGGAGCCTCCCCTGATTAGCCTAATTCATGAAGGCGGGGAAAGAAGACCCTCCGAGCGCCCCCCCCCGTCCCCATTCCTCACCCCGGCCGGAGAGGACGTAGAGCTGCGAGAGGAAAACGGCGACCCAGCAGAGCCGCTTCAGCGCCCGCAGCGCAGCCATCCCCACCAACGCCATCTTGCCCTCATCCGGGGACTGCGCCCGGCTCCGCCCACCGCCCCCTCCCCCTCTCCACGGAAACGGCCTCGAGGAAGAGGCGGAGCAGCGAGGCAAACCGCGGCTCTGCGCCTGCGCGGAGATTAAAAAAAAAGGAGAAGCGCTTCTGGGGGCTGTCGGACGTTCCTTTCTTAGTCCTCGGCGATTGCTCTCGGTCGCCCCCGCCAGGGCCGGAGGGGCATCGACCGTCTGTTGGTGCGGTGGCGCGACAAGCCAACTTGGTTAATGCAACCTGGTTTGGGAGTTTTTCCCCTTGTGCAAAAAAATCCAACCCAGTTTGGAGTTTTGCCCCTTGTGCAAAAAAATTAAACCCAGTTTGGGAGTTTTTCCCCTTGTGCAAAAAAATTAAACCCAGTTTGGGAGTTTTGCCCCTTGTGCAAAAAAATTAAACCTGGTTCGGGAGTGTGCAAAAGGAGCTCGTGTACTTATGGTCCAGTGCTTCCCCAAAAAGAGGGTTACGGGCATTTCCCCCAGTAGGCGAAGCGCCAGGGTCGTGTGAACCCAGCATTCTCAACCCAGAGCCTTGCCCCGTTGCCCACCGAGGCTCCCTTGGTTTGGGTGGGGGGGGGGATCGCCCCTGCAGCCTTTCCCTTCGCCCTCCAACGGCATTGCACGGCGGTTCCCATCCTCCCCAGCCGCCGGGAACGACGGGAGTTGCAATCCCGCAGCCAGCCGCAGAGAGAAAAGAGGTGGCTGGGGAAGATGGGAAGCGGACCCTCCCCGGGGCGGCTGCTTGCAGAGAAGCGGCACCCGAGCTCCGCCCGCGAGAGGCGGGCAACGTCCTCCGTCCCGCCCTGGGAAAGCAGCTGCGGGCGATGGCGGAGGCGGCTGCAACCGGGCGAGCGCCCCGCTTCTTCCAGCGGCTGCCCAAAGTGGTGAGAGCCGCCCGGGGGCATCCCTGGAGTGGGGAAGCTGCGGGTGGCGGGTCGGGGGGTCTCCAGGGAAGGGGAAGGAGCTCGGGGAGACCCCAGCCGAGGGTCCCCTTGCCCCCCGCTGGACTGGACAGGGCAGCTGAGCCTCCAGCTGCTTGCAATGCGTGGGGCACCCAGTGACCATCGGGAGGGTCTCGGGGGTTGAGCATGCTTCAGAACCTAGCAATCTTTTAATTGAAGGAGTATATGAATCAATATCAGCTCTTTGCTTTCATTATGAATTGCTTATGTTACTGAAAGGACCCCTGGAGGATTTAGAGCAGTGTTTCTCAACCTTGGCAACTTGAAGATGTCCGGACTTCAACTCCCAGAATTCCCCAGCCAGCATTCGTGTATAAACAATTCAGTGTCTAGGACAGTGTTTCTCAACCTTGGCAACTTGAAGATGTCTGGACTTCAACTCCCAGAATTCCCCAGCCAGCATTCGTGTATAAACAATTCAGTGTCTAGGACAGTGTTTCTCAACCTTGGCAACTTGAAGATGTCTGGACTTCAACTCCCAGAATTCCCCAGCCAGCATTCGTGTATAAACAATTCAGTGTCTAGGACAGTGTTTCTCAACCTTGGCAACTTGAAGATGTCTGGACTTCAACTCCCAGAATTCCCAGCCAGCGAATGCTGGCTGGGGGATTCTGGGAGTTGAAGTCCGGACATCTTCAAGTTGCCAAGGTTGAGAAACACTGCTCTAAGTGGTGCAGTGGCCTAGAGGTGGGGCTCTGCTGGCTGGGGGATTCTGGGAGTTGAAGTCCGGACATCTTCAAGTTGCCATGGTTGAGAAACACTGCTCTAAGTGGTGCAGTGGCCTAGAGGTGGGGCTCTGCTGGCTGGGGAATTCTGGGAGTTGAAGTCCAGACCTCTTCAAGTTGCCAAGGTTGAGAAACACTGATTTAGAGCATACGCAAGGTGTAACCTAATTCAGCTTTTGTTAAAATTGCTGTCGAGAGAAGCTCCATTGTAACCTAAAGGCGCCAACCTCATAGATAAAACTTCTAAGCGAATTGCCAAGCTTAGCATAGCAAAGTAACAAGTGGATTTCTGCAAAGCAATCTTGCTGGTAACTTGAAATGCGTGTTCAGCTTTCCCTAACAAAGCTCTCTGCCTTATATGCCCCAAAAAAGTATTATTTCTTTCCTCTTCTAAGGTCCATTGTTTTCAGTGCGCTGAGAAAAATCGTGAGGTTTGCGTAGCATGAAATAATGTTTCTAACACTATGACGATCTGTAAAACTATCAGAAGTTTGACAAAAAGGTGTTTTTCCACGGATGATGAGGCTCACACCTGTTTTTTTTTCTCCCTCTCTACCTGCTCTGTTAAGGTGGGAGACAAAAATGCCATCAAGTCTTTTTGCTTTCTGCAGAAAATTAAAAAAAACAACTGATTATCAGTAGCCTCCTGTTCAGAGTTTCATTGGAATGACCAGATTCTGAGCTGAATTCAAAAACCTTACATTACTATTTATAATTGTTAACTGATTAAACCGATATTTGCTGTTGGCTTCTGCTGTGATAGACTGCTAAAAAACCATTTATTAAGGGACTAAGCTTTGTTATTTGGTTTCTGTTTATATTATTGAGTAGACTGTCAGAAAGGAGTTGCTTTCTAATGGTAATCTTCATACCTGGATGGCATTAACTGCAAATGTTATCTCGCTGCTGTGTCTCCGCTTTCTATTCTTGGTTTCAAAGCTAGGGATGTTCTTGACAACCTAGAAGAAATTGTTACACGGAATATCAGGGCCCCATAGATAAAGGAACCAAAGTAGGGAGTTTTCCTGGCTCATTGTAAGTTGTAAATTAAATTGTAAATTTAATGAATTTATATGCCGGGCGGCTTGCATAAAAACAGCTAAAAAAGAATACAAAAGGAAAGAATAAAATAGAGAGAAAGCAGGTTAAAAAACACATCATGCACTCAATTTTAGTGGGGCTGGACCTCAGTTATGAGGTCATACACCCATAAAGCACTTTTAGATGAATGGATTGTAATTCCCAGCGTGGCTGGCTGGGGGATTCTGGGAGTTGAAGTCCATACATCCAAAAGTCAACAAGTTTGAGAAATGCAGTACTAGAAAGTTCACTGGGAGTAGAATTAAATGCTTCTTTTTTTTAGGGAAAAGATCAGCGTGGAGAACTCCCGAGGGGGCAAATTCTCTTCCCGGGACTCTTCCAAGGAGACAAACCCCTTTCCCTTTCCGTTTTAGGAGCTCCACGCCCACTTAAATGGCTCCATCAGCGCTGCCACCATGAAGAAGCTGATGGCCCAAAAAACCCACCTTCGGATCGGAGAGGAAATGGTCGTGATTGACAAGGGGTCGAAAAGGACTCTGGAAGAGTGAGTCCTACTTCAGGGGCACCTTGGAGACCACGTAGCTGGTCCTCAACTTAATGGCCACATTTGGGACGAGAAGTTCCATTCCCAAGCAAGACGGTCGTTAAGTGAGTCGTGCCGTTTTTTTTGCCACAGTTTGTTAGTCAGTGAATCACAGAGTTATTAAGACAGTGTTTATTAAGAGAATCTAGCTTACCCCCCCCCCCCACACCTCCCAATTGATTTTGCTTCTCTGGGGATGGCTGGGACGGTCACAAAAACGATCATAGGACACCACAATGCTGCAACTGTCGTAAATGCAAATCGTCCTCAACTTACGATGATCCATTTAGTGACTGTTCAAAGTTACAGCGGCAAACGCTGAAAAAAGTGACTTGTGGCTGTTTTTCACACTTAACCACCACTGCAGCATCCCCCAGCGTCCTGTGGTTAAAATTCAGACGCTTGGCAACTGACTCGTACTTACGACGGTTACAGTGGCCCGGGGTCCTGTGATTCCCCTTTTGCGACTTTCTGGCAGGCAAAAGTCAACGAGGAATCCGGATTCACTTAACAACCTTGTCGTTAAGTTACCAACCGCAGTGATTCACTTAACAACGGGGTCAAGGAAGGTCTTAAAATGGGGCAAAAACTCACTTAACAACTGTCTCGGTTAACAACATAATTATCTTGGGTCTCCATTGCGGCCGTAAGTCAAAGACGGCTGTTTATATGCTGGTTGCTGTATGTTTCCCAGCTTCTGCCCGTTGCTGTGGTTCTTACACATGTTTGTCCATGCAGATGTTTCGACATGTTCCAGTTCATACACCAGATGACCAGCAGACCCGAAGACATATTAATGGTAAGGTATTTTGAACCCAGATCCCGGGTTAACCTTTGAAAAGGCCCCTTTGCTGCTCCATCATTGGCTTTGGTGGGGGAAGGTCTCTCTCGTTTTGGATAATGTTGTGTTTATTACATTGCACCCTTTGACTATCACTAAAGTGTTTGTACCTGAGGATTCTTGACAAATGTGCCTTTTCATGTTTTTTATGTACACAAGAGAGCATCTGCACCAAAGATAAATCACGCTTGGCCAATAAATTAGTCTATTCCAGTCCAGTCTATGTTCTCTATTTTACTCTATATTCTACTCTATTCTATTCTATTCTCTATATTCTATTCTATATTTTCTATTCTATTCTATTCTCCTATTCTATTCTATTCTGTTCTATATTCTCTATTCTAATCTCTGTTCTATTCCTATTCTATTCTCCTATTCTATTCTATTCTATTTTCTATTCTATTCTATTCTATTCTTCTATTCTATATTCTCTATATTGTCTATTCTATTCTCTGTTTTATTCTATATTCTATTCTCCTATTCTATATTCTCTATTCTCTTCTATTCTCTATTCTATTCTATTCTTCTATTCTATTCTATATTCTCTATTCTATTATCTTCTATTCTCTATTCTATTCTTCTATTCTATTCTATATTCTCTATTCTATTCTCTGTTCTATTCTATTCTATTCTCTTCTCTATTCTCTTCTCCTATTCTATTCTATTCTCTGTTCTATTCTATATTCTCTATTCTATTCTCTATATATTCTATTCTATTCTATTCTATTCTATTCTATTCTATTCTATATTCTCTATTCTATTCTCTATATATTCTATTCTATTCTCTATTCTATTCTTCTATTCTATTCTATTCTCCATTATATTCTCTATATTCTCTATATTCTCTATTATATTCTCTATTCCATTCTATTCTCTATTCTCTATTCTATTCTCTATTCTATTCTATTCTCCATTATATTCTCTATATTCTCTATTATATTCTCTATTCCATTCTATTCTCTATTCTCTATTCTATTCTATTTTATTCTATTCTATTTTATTCTATTCCATATTCTATATTCTATTTTATTATATATTCTCTATTCTAGTCTATTCTATATTCTCTTTTCTATTCTATATTTATTCTCTATTCTATTCTGTTCTATATTCTGTTCTCTATTCTCCTATTCTATTTCTATTCTATCGGTTGGGGGTACTCAGAAGAGCCGGTAGAAGAGACATCGTAGCCTCCTTTGAATCCATCCCGGCCTATTTTTATTTAGGTAACCAAAGACGTCATTCGAGAATTTGCTGCAGATGGAGTCAAGTATCTCGAACTAAGGAGCACGCCCAGGGAGGAGAAAAGCACAGGTAACTCTCCTCGGCGCTTCTCCAAGTCGCCTCCTCTTCCTGAAATGTCCTCTCGGCTGGCTTTGAAGGAAACCATCTCCAGAGGTACATCTCCAATGTGTTCCTTGTTGGCAGCCGGAAATGATCTGTTTTCCCTCGTTTGCAGGCATGACCAAACGGACCTACGTGGAAGCTGTCCTTGAGGGCATCAAGCAGAGTCAGGAAGACGGACTGGATATAGATGTGAGGTACGTTAGATCCTCAAGAGTCCAGTTTCACGTTGCAAAATTGCTTTGTTTGGGGCATTGAGTGAAACCCAGGATGTGTGTTTTTCAGCGACTACGGCTGAATCGTAGCTTACTACACTTAATGCCCAAGTTGACCAGTTGGTAACACCCAATTCCCAGCGGAGACTGGACGGAACCCAAACTAGATGCCCCCCTATTTCTTTCCAGCGGGGAAATCCTCATATTGCATTTCATCTCCATTTGCTTTTAAAAAAAAACCATTTAACTGTTTATCGTGTGTCCAAAACCAAAATATTTCAGAGGCTAAGGGTTGAAGACCCTTGGCCTCTGAAATATTCAGAAATCAATTAAAAATTTCAAATTTAAAACTGTTGTGGCCCGCCAGCGGAGCTGAACAGCAGATTCAGACAGGGAGGGAGGGAGGTTGGGGAGGAAGATGGGCCAGTCCTGGAGTCTGGGGAAGGCTCGGATGAGGGCTCTGTGTCGGAGGCAGAGAGGGGGACCAGGGACGTCTGACAGTTATCAGCTGCCTTCGGAGTCAGACATCAGTGAGGCGGAAGAACAGCTGGAGCCTGTTCCCAGTGTGCGCATGCGCAGTGTTGCCAGTTGAAGGGAGCAGCTAAGGAACAGGGGTCGACTTGGGAGGAAGGCCACAAGTGGACGGTGAATGGCCCCTCCCAGGGGAAATAAAAGAGGAGCGAAAGGGGAGTGGAGTTTGCAGGAGGGAATTAGTCCATTCCTGCATTCTCGCCAAGTATTGCGGCGTCTGAAAGATATCAGCCTGGCCGCTCTCCAAACCTGATCAAGGTCGGTATTGGTGAACTATCTTGAAAGGCTGCGGGAGAGGAAAGACTTTGCTGGAGAGGAATTCGCTGTCAATGAAATAAAAGGGGGTTTATCGGGACGGGGATTCGTGGCTTCGTGCTGCTGGGGAAACCTCGGCCGGAACGAAAACTTCCCCGCTTCCTTGGTGCTATCCCTGGCTTTTCCAAGTTCCCAGTGAGTGTTTTTTTTTTAATATACGTTCCAGGTTTCTCGTCTCGGTGGACAGAAGCAAGGGGGCAGCTGCGGCCAAGGAAACCGTGAAGTTGGCGGGGGATTTTTTGCTCTCCACCGACGGTGTGGTCCTTGGTCTGGACCTGAGTGGAAATCCGAAAGTAAGCTTTCTCAGAAAGTAAAATCTTAAGCGACAGGCGGGGTTTATTTATTCATTTATTTTTTGGACAGGTTCTGTCAGATCATTATTTTATGGGGCTGTACTTGATCTTTTCTCTTATCTTGAAGGCGGGGCGTGCCCAGGACTTCTTGGAGCCCCTTCTGGAAGCCAAGAAAGCTGGTTTGAAGCTGTCGTTGCATCTCTCAGAGGTAACGGCTTGGATGCCGGCCGAGCATCCTTCTGGGTTTTCGGGTGAGAAGGTTCATTAAAAGGGTTTGAGCACTGGACTGGTCACCCCGAGAAAGCTCTGCGCTTCGTTGGCTCACATCTGTACACGGAGAGAGATCACCAGGGCATCTTCTAGATCAGGGGGGGTCACCAACCTTTCGGACCTCCGGGACCACTAAATTCATAATATTAAATCCCGCGGACCACTAATATGATCTGCCTAATGACTGGCTGGGTGGGTGTGGCGAGGTGGTCATGTGATTGGGTGGGTGTGGCCAACTCAATGTCACGTTGAGGGGTGCCTTGCCAACCTCTACTCGCCACTCCGCGCCTGCCCGCCCGGGCTCCTTAGGGCCCCAACAGGGAGCAGTTGCTGGAGTTAAGCAGCCTCCAGGAGAAAGAGTTGGCAAAAGAGCTCAGTTCAAATTGGATCTGACTGAGAAGGAGGCTCAGCAGAAGCACCTCACTGAGGACTAGGAGCATAAGCTTTCCAAGCAGAGGGAAGACCTCTGGAGGGAGTACAAGGCCAGGTGCCGGCGCCTGGAGGCTCAGCGGGCTGAGATGGTCAGCCAGTTCCAGGCCGTGATGCAGTCCCACTGGAACGAGGCCCTCCGGCTCTTCGCCACCAGTGGCTCTTCCTTCCAGCCTTCGCCCAAAGCCCCCCACCAGGAGGTTGAAGCAGACCCCAAGTCAGAATTTCTGCCCCCCTCCGACATGTACAAAAGGACACCGAAAGGGGGAGACTCTACAGCAACACTTAACTCATAAAGCGTTGGCATGTCTGTTATCAAGTTGCCAGGATTTCCTAATAAGTGACTGGTTTTCTTTTGAAACTTGGCTTAAGGCTCGTGAATTAATTAGGGCATCTTTCGGAAACCTGACAACACAAGCGTCCATTGCACTTATCCATCCCAGGTGGGCCGTAGTTTGAGGACCCCTGATTTAGTGCAGTGTAAAAAATGCCAATAATTTTTCTGCAGCCCACGAAAATTTCCTCACAGACCACCAGGGGGTCCACCAGGGACCACCAGTTGGTGATCACTCTTCTAGTTGGTGGACTAGATTGAGAAGTAGAAGATCTCGAAGAAGGCAAAGGAGTAAGTCACACAGTGCCTAGCACCGATGATGTTGCCTAGCTGGGTCATAAAACCTCACAACACGTCTTCATTTCCAGATCCCAAAACAGGAGGACGAAACTCGGCTGCTTCTGGGTCTTTCTCCCGACCGAATCGGACACGGGACGTTTCTTCAAACATCAGAATTGGCCACGCAGGATCTGGTGGATCTCGTGAGGCGAAAGAGGATACCTCTAGGCAAGGAAAGACTTGGGGCGGAAGCTGGGCGAAGGGTGTTGGGTCGGCTGGGTGGGGAATGATGGAACTGCGTTCCACTATTTCTATTAGGGATAATTACAGGGAATTATGAGGGGGGGCAAATTCAATGCTTAATACTGGATGTAGTAACTGCAGCAAGAATCATATACGCACAAAATTGGAAAAACAAAAATGCACCAACAGAAGAAAATGTGATTTTAAAAAAAGGTATTAGAATGGACAGATTTACAAAAGAAATAAAGAACGAAGAATCTGAGTGCTACTTAGTATGGAATTTATGGAACAAATGGTTAGAGGAAAGATGTAAAGAATAAGAAAGCATTAAAGGGAAAAAAGATTTAAGAAATTGGAAAACGATCTTAAAGCTGCATAATTAAGAAGAAGGGGGAAAAAATGTAAGATAGATTGTATATAAAATAGTAAAGAATAATAGTTGTCAGAGGAATATATGTACATAGAATGATATGAGATGTATAGAAATAAGTACATTGAAAGAGTAATGGGTATAGAAGAAATATAAGCATAAATTACCATATGAATAGATGAAAAATGTGTGTGTGTGTATGTATATATATATGGATATGTATATATGTATGTGTATATGTATGTATATATGTGTATGTATATATGTATGTATATATGTATGTATATGTGTATGTATATATGTATGTATATATGTATGTATATATGTGTATGTATATGTATGTATATATGTATGTATATATGTGTATGTATATATGTATGTATATATGTATGTATATATGTGTATGTATATGTATGTATATATGTATGTGTATATGTGTATGTATATGTGTATGTATATATGTATGTATATATGTATGTATATATGTGTATGTATATGTATGTATATATGTATGTATATATGTGTATGTATATGTATATGTATGTGTATATGTATGTATGTATATGTATGTATATATATATATGTATGTGTATGTATATGTATGTATGTATGTATGTGTATATGTATATATATAAATGTGTGTGTATATGTATATGTATATTTATCAGCACAAATGGAGCACACACACACACACATATGCATTCATACATACATAAATACATACATAACATATACATATATACATAAATGCATACATAACATATACATATACATATACATAAATACAAACATAACATATACATATATACATAAATACATACATAGCATATACATATATACATATACACATATACACATATATACATACATACACATACACGCACATACATGCACATACATACACACATAGATATACATACATACATACATATATGTATACATGTACGCATAAAAGGAGTATAATGGAGGCTTACTGATGTGGAAATGTTGCAAAGATGATATTTGTGTTTAAAAAAATGGGGGGGACACACCCTGTTGAATAAAAACATTTTTTTAAAGAAAGGAACCGCACTCCCCACTCCTTCTATTGGGCAAGCTGATATGTTGTGCTAAGAAAAGCACTATTAGGAATTGGAGGTCACTTTGGGGAGGTGTTAAGTTTGAAATGCGGGCTGGGGAATTCTGGGAGTTGAAGTCCGTCTATCTGGAAACTGCTGAAGTTGAGAAGTAATGAACTAAACTGGCCTTTTTTTTTTTTTTACCCACCTGTTTTTGTGGACTGGCTTTTATACTGCACTAAATCCCTGTTTTGCCCCCCTCCAGAACTCTGCCTGACGTCCAACCTGAAAGCGGAGACGGTTCCCTCCAGGGCGGAGCACCATTTCGGATTCTGGTACCGCCTGGGTCATCCCGTGGCCCTTTGTGTAAGGGGTCTTTGGGTTCTCCTGGGGACACGGCAGGGCCTTCTTTTGGGATGCTACGGGCCCCGCATGGCTGCCTAAACTCCTCCAGCCCTTAAAAAGAACCCAGGCGTTTGCTCGAGGGATGCTTGGCGCTCTCTGAAATTGGCGGTTTTCTTCCAGACGTTTCATGAGCCAAATTAGGTCACGCCATCCGTGCTAGCGATGACCAGTACTGACTAGCACTGGTGACGTTACCTAGTGTGGGTCATGAAAACGTCTGCAAGAAAACAGCCCAGCTCAGAGAGCACCAAGGACCCCACAGTCTCCTCCTCCTCTCCTCACACCCTTCTAGCACTGATGATGTTCCTTAGTTGGGTAATGAAATGTCTGAGGATAATCACCAAGCTCAGAGAGCGCTAAGGCCCGTAATCGTCATTGTTGTCCTCTTTGTTCTGGTCCTCCTCCTCCTCCTCCTCCTCCTCCTCCTCCTCCTCCTCCTCCTCCCTTCTAGCACTGATGACGTTCCCTAGTTGGGTCGTGAAACGTCTTCAAGAAAACAACCCAGCTCAGGGAGCACCAAGGACCCCACAGTCCTCCTCCTCTCCACACAACCTTCTAGCACTGATGATGTTCCCTAGTTGGGTAATGAAATGTCTGAGGAGAATCACCAAGCTCAGAGAGCGCTAAGGTCCCATACTCGTTGTTGTTGTCCTCCTCCTCCTCCTCCTTTCTTCTAGCACTGATGAGGTTACCTAGTTGGGTCATGAAACGTCTTAAAGAAAACATCCCAGCTCAGAGAGTGGTAAGGACCCCTCGTGTCCACCCCGAGCTACCTACACTCTCCACCTTTAGGAGTTTTCTTTGCTAAACCCCCCTTTTCTGCACCCCCCCCCCCAAAGAAGGAAGGTCTGGCTCCTCATAGTTTTGTCTCCTTCCTAGACGGACGACAAAGGCGTATTTGCTACCGAGTTGTCCACGGAGTACCAGCTGGTGGCCGAGACCTTCCAGTTGTCCGACGAGCAAATCTGGGCGCTCTCCTCCCAGGCCATCGACCACGTCTTTGCCTGCGGCCACACGAAGACGAAGCTGAAGGAGCGATGGCGGACGCTGAAGCCGGTCCTGCTGCAGGGACGTCATTGAGAGGCCCCCGGGACATGCGTGGTGGGATCCGTGGAGGGTTGGATCGACACAGGTGGTCCTAAAACTTACAACCCTCCCTTTAGCAACGGTTCAAAGTTGCGACGGCAACGGGCATGGGCGGGCGGTCCTCGGGTTACGACCACAGTTGTGCCAACACCCAAATTTTAGGTTGCTAAGTGAGACACGGGCGGACCTTTGTCCCCTTTTTGCGACTTCCCTTGCCACGCCGGCTCTGCGGGTTCCTTGCCGTTGTTCAGTTAGCGCCACATTTGTTAAACGAAAAAGCGAATCACGTCACACACACACACACACACACACACGGGGTGCTGCGACCGTCGTAAACATGACTCAGTTTGCCAAGAGCCTGAATGTTGATCGCGCGACCGCGGGGAGGCTGTGTCAGTCGTTAAGTGAGGAAAAAAGGACGTGTCCTTTTTTTCCAGTCCCGTAGTAATTTATGAACTGTGGTTAAGACGAGGACTGTTTGTACTTAAGGCCCCGTTCCTCGCTCTTAGGACCGTCGTAGCATCCCCACGGTTAGGTGGTCAAAATATGGGTTCCCTCTCTTATTCTTGGGGCGAAGAGGAGCTGTTGAATGCTTGTAGCTCTCTTAAACAATAGCAATAGCAGTTAGACTTATATACCGCTTCATAGGGCTTTCAGCCCTCTCTAAGCGGTTTACAGAGTCAGCATATCGCCCCCAACAATCCGATAGATAGATAGATAGATAGATAGATAGATAGATAGATAGATAGATAGGTAGGTAGGTAGGTAGGTAGGTAGGTAGGTAGGTAGGTAGGTAGGTAGGTAGGTAGGTAGACAGACAGACAGACAGACAGACAGACAGACAGACAGACACAGAGACAGAGACAGAGACAGACAGATAGATAGATAGATAGCAATAGCAGTTAGACTTATATACCGCTTCATGGGGCTTCCAGCCCTCTCTAAGCGGTTTACAGAGTCAGCATATTGCCCCCCAAAACAATCCGGGTCCTCATTTTACCCACCTCGGAAGGATGGAAGGCTGAGTCAACCTTGAGCCGGTGAGATTAGAACCGCTGAACTGCAGATAACAGTCAGCTGAAGTGGCCTGCAGTACTGCACCCTAACCACTGCGCCACCTCGGTTCTTCTAGAAACAAAGACTACAATATCCACAAAATGAGAATTTAAACTTCCCCCTCCATATCTTTGTATCTCAGCGGCCTCCGGATTCCGGAGGGAAGATGGAGAGACGGATCCTTAACGCTCCCCGGTTCTAAAAATTCTGCGGGTAGCCCATCCGGGCCCTGGAGTTTTATCATTTCCCTGTCTTTTTATCACTTCTATTAGTTCCCACATTGTTACTTTTCCATTTCATATACTTTTTTAAGTTTTCTGGGACGTTAAATAAATCTATGGGGAAAAAAACTACACAATATATGGAAGAAATTGGGGCATGGTGGCTGAGTGGCTAAGACGCTGAAGCTTGCCGATCAGAAAGGTTGGCAGTTCGGCGGTTCGAATCCCTAGCGCCGCGTAACGGAGTGAGCTCCCGTGACTTGTCCCAGCTTCTGCCAACTTGGCAGTTTGAAAGCAGGTAAAAAATTCCAAGTAGAAAAATAGGAGCCGCCTTTGGTGGGAAGGGAACAGTGTTCCATGCGCCTTTGGTGTTTAGTCATGCCGACATGACCACGGAGACGTCTTCGGACAGCGCTGGCTCTTCGGCTTTGAAACGGAGATGAGCACCGCCCCCTAGAGTCGGGAACGACTAGCACAGATGTGCAAGGAGAACCTTTAGCTTATATGATACAGAGAATAAATCTATGGGGAAAAAAACAACACAATATATGGAAGAAAACGGTCCCCAATTCCGAATGTCCCCTCCCTTTAAAAGTTGGGGTTTTCCTCCAACACCTTCCCAGTTTTGCCCTCCCCCACCCACCCAATCCCCCTCCCAAAGTTTTCGAAGAGAAAAGCTGGCATCCAATTTAGCCTGGCCTGCTGGAGTGACCTGGGAACTGGCAAATTTAATAAAAGTCTCCAAAGTTTTACAGGAGATTCCCGTGGATTTTCTGTCGTTCGTTCGTTCTTTTCTTCCCTTGCTTTTCAGGAAGTCCAAAGCCAGTGACGGTCGCACACTGCAAAGGGCCAAAGAGAATGATATAACAGGCAACAGCCGGGAAACTAGAATCGGTAGAAAAATACGGGTGGTCCTTGAGTTATGACCATAAGGGAGGCCGGAACTTTCTGCCGCTACGCAATGCGATTCCTTAAGTGAGCCGTTATATCAACCGGACCCAATTTTATAAGCTTTTTCTCCCCCTCCCCAGTCATTAAGTGAATCTCTTGGTCATTAAATGAAACCAGCTTCCCCCTATTTTGACTCTGCTTGTCTCAGCCCCCTGGGAAGATCGCAAAGGGGGGAATCACATGCGATTGTTGTAAATGGCATACAAGCGCACTGCGATGGTCATAAGTGTGAGGACCAGTCGTAATCCCCTTTATAGAGCAAGGCTCTCCAAACTTGGCAACTTTAAGACTTGTGGACTTCAACTCCCAGAATTCCTCAGCCAGCATGGCTGGCTGAGGAATTCTGGGAGTTAAAAGCCCACAAGTCAAAGTTGGCTGAGGAATTCTGGGAGTTGAAGGCCACAAGTTTGGAGACATTCCTGGCTTAGAGATTAGCCACGATTGGGGCCTTCTCGCCAAGGTGCAAATGAAGCCTGGGATCATCAGAAGGTGTCTTTCCACCCATGAGTGATGAAGAAGATGGGAGGCAGAGAAGAAGAGGCCCTCACTGACCGAATGGTTTCCCAGCTGCTCTCCAAGGATTGATGGAGTTGATCACGTTGACGTAATTAATCCACTTCTGATTCCAGGCACGGCCTGGTCCTGGAAAGGAGAACCCCAAGTTTTGCTACGGATCCATGTGGAATATCCAGGTAGTCTCCAAGGTGAACGTTTCAACCTCCCACCGTGGTTTTACCTGTCTCCCGAGTCCCATCAATGATCATTGCTCCCCGCTGTTTAATCGCTTCTCTCATGTAACCGTAGTTGTCTACAATCTCGAGGAGAAGAAAGCAAATTAACTCCCTTGTGTTGGAGAAGAGCCATTTTTTTTAAGAACCAGTTGTTTAAATAATAGAAACGGGAACCAAGGTGGATATTTTGATACTTCCTCATAATAAACCTGGTGGAAAGGGGACAACCCAAGCTTTGAAGAAGTCCTTCAAAGGTTCTACTGCTTCTCTTTAGACCCACCCATCCTGAGGTGAGCTCGGGAAAAGCATCTCCTTCAACAATACCGGGTTCATGTCTTGATCCTTCACACCACAACTAAGTCAAAGAACATGACACCGCGGAGCTGGAGGGCTACGGTTAGCTACAATGTGGTGCAAAACTTGGGCTGTTGAAGATCCTTCTATGTCCCGCCTGCTCAAGGCAGAATCCTTGGACCTAGAACGGGGGCGTCAGCTCTGGAGCCGCATGTGGCTCTTTCCTCCCTCTGCTGCGGCTCCGTCACCGGTCGGCGCCACAATTTTGAAAGGTGGGGGAGGAAGAGAAGCACAGTGCGCCAGGAGAAGACTCTATGGCAAGGGGAGGGTTTTCCAGTTGTCTCCACAATTGATAGGGCTCTCGGTTATGACAGGTAGAGGAGAAAGGATGCCGCGCTAGGAGGAGACTCTATGGTGGGGGAACTGAACTTCCGGTCAGCTCCAGAATTGAACAGGGGGCTTCCGGTTAGGACCTTTGTGGCTCCCGGTGTTTTCTATGGGAAACAGGTCCAAATGGCTCTTTGAGTCTTTAAGTTAGCTGACCCCTGACCCTCTTCTGATGCAGTGTTTCTCAATCTTGGCCTCTTGGAGTTGTGTGGACATCCAACACATCTTGAAGTCATGGCTGGTTGAATTCTGGAAGTTGACGTCCACCTACCACGGTGTCTTCAAGTGGCCAAAGTTGAGAAACACTGGTCTAATTTTTAACCCAACACGGTTGAATCTTCCCACTGGTGTCCAGTCCTCTGGGCCTTGGAACAGTCTTCTCCAATCGGGAGCTTCAGAGGTGTGGATCTCCCATCTCCCATCACTCTCAACCAACGTGACTGGGGATTCTGGGAGTTGAGATCCGGGGGAATCTAGAGTTGAGGGAGACTGCTCAGCTGCTTCTAGAGGTTCAAGAAACCAACCCCCCAAGGAGGACGAGGAAAGGCCAAGACTTACAGGACTGGGAAAGTAGAGGTTCGGAGGTCTATCAGAGGTGTAGTCCGGAGCAATGGCGTAAGGAGGAATGAGTGGTCTACGGGAAACAAAACAGATATGGGATAAATGGTATAGATGGATGGAGGAAAGAAACAAAAAGCAATGAAAGAATATAACAATACTCAAAAATAATAGTTATGAGTAAAACAAGAGGGTTAAGATTGGTGAAATCAAACCAGGACAATAGCTGGCATATAGACTGTAGAACGAAAGAGAAAAAAGGAAATGATATGAAACTAAAATGTGTTTGTGGAAATACCATCCCCAAGAAAACATAAACTGGGATTTGAAAGAGACACCTATAACAATAGAAAAAGAAAGGGAGGGAAGAAGGAAGGAAAGGAGTGGAGGGTGGAAGGGAGAGAAAGAGAAGGAGAGATAGTAGGAAAGGAAGAGGAAGAGCGTAGGAGAGGTAAGGGAAGAAGAAAGAGGTAAGGAGAAGAGGGTGGAAGGGAGAGAAAGAGAAGGAGAGATAGTAGGAAAGGAAGAGGAAGAGCGTAGGAGAGGTAAGGGAAGAAGAAAGAGGTAAGGAGAGGTGGGTGGGAGGGAGAGAAAGAGAAGGAGAGGAGGGAAGAGAGAAAGAGAAGGAGAGAGGGTAGGAAGGAGAAGAAAGAAGGTAGGAGTAGGGGAGAGGTAAGGGAAGGAAGAAGGGGAAGGAGAGGAGGGAGGGAGGGAGGGGAGAAAAGAAAAGAAAGAGAAAATAAGGTGGCGTTACAACAGGTGCGAAGGATGGTAAACAAAGCAATCCAAACTATACCTTATAACCTTTTAAATGGAATAACAAAAGTATAAGAATGGCAAAGAAAAAGAATAACTAGGTGAATGTATACCTATAATTGTATGCAAGAGAATAAACGATAGTAAGAATATAAAGCACAATATAGGTAAACAATATTTGGTTATAAATAGCTAAGTATAAATAAATATAGAATTGTACATAAAAATGGATAACGAATAAGGGGACCATGAATGCAAGATAGAAACGTATAGAAGGGAAAACACTAACTGCAAAGAAACCGATACGGAACTGCTGTATGATATATGATGGAACTTCTTGTTCGTATGTTGTTTTAAGTCATGTGTCTGTTTCTGTTGATGTGTTTATGTGTTTAAAATAAAAAAAAATTAAAAAAGGAAACAAAACAATGACAAAACCCCAAAGGTCCATGGGATGTTAAAATTCCCACTCTTTTTCACCAAAACCAACCTATTCGGACAAACCCAAGATCTAACAAGAAATCCCAATCCTGATTCCACCCAGCCGGCCCAAAGGATGAATTCGCTAAGATATGAAACCTGGCCACCAAATCAGGTCCTTTTCAGCATCCCCACAGCAGGTGGGACCATCAGCGAACTCAACACATTTGCTGGACACCCACAGGGGTCTCCAACTGTGGCAACGTTTAAGACCCGTCGACTTCAACTCCCAGAATTCCCCAGCCAGCCATGGGGTAAGCAGACGCAACTCTAACCTGTAGCAGCAATAAGCCATCTTCTATCCTTGGCTGGCCCTGTATGTGAATTGGGATGCCAGTGGGTGTGTTTGTGTATGTCCACCCCATTGCTAAGAGCAGTGATCTCACAATGGATTGTACCCAGGGCTGCCTAAGCATTGTGGCCCGAGATGTGGACCACCGTAGGCTGGGGTTAATCTCTCTACTAAAGCACAACATTTTTAAATTTAAATGACTGAAGAAACCTGAATTCTACCATTCTCCAATGGGTGTCTCCTTCCCTTTTCTTTGTTTTCATTCCTCTTTCCTTCCTTTCCCTTTCCTTTCGTTCCTTTTTCCTTCTCTTCCCTTTTCCTTTCCTTTCTTTTCCCTTTCCCTTCCTTTTTTCCCTTTCCCTTCTTTCCTTTTCCCTTCCCTTTTTTCCTTTTGCTTCCTTTTCCCTTCCCTTTCCTCTTTTCTTCTTTCCCTTTTTCCTTTCCTTTCCCTTTTTCCCTTCTCTTTCCCTTCCTTTTTTCTTCCCTTTCCCTTCCTTTCCCCTTCCCTTCCTTTCCCCTTCCCCTTTCTCTTCCTTTCTTTCCTTTTCCCTTCCTTTTTTCCCTTCCTTTTTTTCCTTTTCCCTTCCCTTTTCCTTTCTCTTCCTTTTTTCTTCGTTCCCTTTTTCCTTCTCTTTCCCTTCCTTTTTTCTTCCCTTTCCCTTCTTTCCCTTTCCCGTCTTTTTCCCTTCCCTTCCTTTCCCCTTCCCTTTTCTCTTCCTTAATTTCCTTTTCCCTTCCTTTTTTCCTTTCCTTTCTTTCCTTTTCCCTTCCCTTTTTCTTTCCCTTCCTTTTTTCTTCTCTTTCCCTTTTTCCTTTCCTTTCTCTTTTTTCCTTCCCCTTCTTTTTCCCTTCCCTTCCTTTTCCCCTTCCCCTTTCTCTTCCTTTTCCTTTCCCCTTCGCTTCCTCCTCTCCTCCTTCCCTTCTTCTCCCCCCACCCCCCAACCCTTCCTCAGGCTCACAAGGAAGACGGATTTCCTGTAATAAAAGCCTGGGGATGTTTTCCTCCCCTGCTAATTTTGTCTCTTTTTAAAGCTATTACGAATCGTCATGGACCTCTCGGCTCCAGCACCAGAATCTGCGGCCCATCCAGCCCGAGAGACGGTTTGAAGAGCAGGTGCTGTTTAATTCATGCCACCCAAAATGCCCTTCCCCGCCTGGCTTCTAGGCCAGGAAGCGTCTTCCCGACACGAGACAAAAGACTGAGAGTTGAGTTCTTCAAAAGCCGCAGAAGAGAACAAGAGAGAAGGACGTCAACCATCACTGGTGGGATAAAGCCAACCTCGGGCTTTGCCCTTGCTAAATATATTTGCACACGGATTGTTTTTCAAAACAGACATTGATAAGATAAACACTGAAAAGGCTTGTCGGCGGCTGGCATTAAAAACAGCAGTAACAATTCAACTTTTAAGGGCAGACAAGGCGGCTTCGGACAACACCTGAGAAGCAATGGAGATACAAAAAGCTTTTGTTGGAAAAGGAAAGGACCATTCTCGTGCCAAGAGCTCGGGAGGGATAGAGGTCGTCCTCATCCTACGTCCGAAAATAGGACCGGAACTTGTGTTGCTAAGCAATGCAGTTATTAAGGTGAGACATCAGGTTGAACCATGCATGACTTTACGATCGTTTCCCATCGTCATTAAGCGAATCGCATGGTCATTATATAGATCTGGCTTCCCCCCATGACTTGGCTTGTCCCAGTAATTCCGGAGCGCCACAAATGCTCAGAGTCTCAATTATGTGACCGTGGGACACTGCGACAGTTGTTAACTGCGAGGACTGCTCATAAGTCCCTTTTTTCCCCCCCCGCACCGTCGTAACTTCAAATGGTTTCTACATGAATGGACGTGAGTCAAGGGCTGCCTGTATCCCGCAGGCAATGAACTCCGCGATTGGAGACGATGCAATGTGTCCACACGGAATAAAAACGGAACTTTACGATAAAGGAGAATTTCTGCAGCTCGGGGTTGAAAGGAGGAATCCTTGGTGCTCTCTGAGCTTGGTGGATTTCTGGTAGACAGACGTCTCGTGACCAACTGGGTAACGTCACCAGTGTTACAAGGGAGTGGGGTTTGCAGGGAGGAGGAGGAAGAAGGAAGAGGACTGTGGGGTCCTTGGTGCACTCTGAGCACTGGTGTTTTTTTTAGACGTTTCATGACCCAACTGGGTAACATCATCAGTGCCAATAAAGGTGAATAAATTTGTAGCTCAGGACTGAAATGAGGGGTTCTCTGATCCTGGTTGTTTTCTTGCAGACATCTCATGACCCAACTAGGTAACACCATCAGGATTAGAAGGGAGTGGGGTTTGCAGGGAGGAGGAGGAGGAGGAGGAGGAGGAGGAGGAGGAGGAGGAGGAGGAGGAGGAGGAGAAAGAGGGGGGAGGAAGAAGGAAGAGGAGGACGACTGTTTGGTCCTTGGTGCACTCTGAGCACTGGTTTTTTTTTTAGACGTTTCATGACCCAACTAGGTAACATCATCAGTACCAATAAAGGAGAATATTTGTAGCTCAGGATTAAAATGAGGGATTCTCTGATCCTGGTTGTTTTCTTGCAGACATCTCATGACCCAACTAGGTAACACCATCAGGATTAGAAGGGAGTGGGGTTTGCAGGGAGGAGGAGGAGGAGGCAGACTATGGGGTCCTTGGTGCTCTCTGAGCATGGTGGTTTTCTTGCAGACATCTCATAACCCAACTAGGTAACACCACCAGGGCTACCCCCAGCAACCAAACTTCGGAGAGCACCTGCAAACCCCACTCCAAAACAAGAGTTTATACATTCTTGGCCACGTTGCTCCTTTCGTGGCTGTTATGGAAGCCCTTCGTTCCATCCGGGCCCCTGGGTAAACGTAGGACCCCGACGGGCAGTCCAGCAGGGGCGGCTATTTTGACGCTGGGCTCTGGTCTGCCCGCGGGGGCCTTCTCCTGGGCCAGAGTCCGAGCTTGCCGCCGGCGTTGGACCCAGGGGCTGCTGGAAGGAGTGATGCTGCTGTCCGAAGAGTAATCAGCCGGCCATTTGGACGCCTCGGGGCTGGTGCCGAGAAGGGCTCTGGCGTGCTCCGCCAGCGGGGACATCCGGGAGGTTTTGCGCAGGGAGGAAGGGCTGTTCCAGGGACTTGACCTCGGGGAGACGTTGGGGCTCAGGTGGTGGTTGGGGTAGGCCGAAGGGCTCAGCCTGTTGGAGGAGCTGCTTCTCCTCGGCCGGGGAGAGGCCGGGTCGCTGTCTGGATCCGAGGAGCTGTTGGCCGACAAGTCTTCGCCCACGTCTTGAAGCTCCTCCACTCTCCTGTTCATCGAACGGCTCTTGCCCGGATCCTTGGCGGAGTTTTTCTCCGCGTTCTTCTCCTTGGCGACTTTCTTCTTTGGAGGCTTCGTCCCGATGAGGATGACCTTCATGGCGGTTTTCTCCGCGACGCAGAACGACTCGTGGGCTTTGACGGCGTCGTCGACCTCTTCGAACTCGACGATGGCGCATTCTTGGGTCCCCACCGGGCTGTAGCGGCCGCTGAACTTCTTGACGTCCGCCGGAAGGTCCCTCCCGGGTTTGAGAATCCGGACGGACAAGATGGCCCCGAACTGGACGAAGGCCTTGAGGAGATGCTCCATGACCTTCTCCCGGACTTCTCCGTTCTCCTGTCCGTCATCCGGAGGGCGCCGGTCTTGAGCTGGGGAGATGTCGTAGACCAGAAGCATTCGACTGGGGAGGTTTTCGCTCGGGAAGACGGGGACCGGCGTGCTTCGGCGGACTTTCCGTCCATCTTCATTCATTTCCAGAACGTCGGAATATTTCAGAGCGTAAGCCGTGGTTCTCCAATCCCGGGTCAGCTGTTTGATCTGGAAAGAAAGAGGAGGCCATCTTGAGCAAAAGACCAGAATCATTCACAGATGCCACAGACGGGCATCAAAACAACAACAACAACAACAACAACAACAACTATATATAGGACTATATATAAAGATTATTAATAACAATAACAATTATCATAAAAACAAAACTATATACAGTTAAATTTTAACTAATGGGGGGAAATGCTATGATATAGGATATAATTAAATAAAGAAAGGATAAGGATAATAAATTATATACGTGGAGGATTAGAAATCTTTGGTCTTAAATATTATGGATGCTTAGCTAAAACAGAATATGAGGACTTAATGTTAATGGAGGATTTTATAAATAAGTAAATGAAATGCCAGCATGTGGTGGTTATGGATTGAATCTTGGTATATTTAAGGATGAAGGATGTTTAAATAACTGTAGTCAAATAAAAGTGGAGGTATGATGATGCTAATATAGTAAATATTTGAGAGTTAAGACATTTGAATTAATATGAATTATATTCGATGACGGTGGAAGAGATGCACAAAAGCCTTTTGTAGCCAGCTGATATACTTTTTACAACATATGTTTGTTTTGGAAATAAATAAATAAATAAATAATTTATTAAAAAAAAAAAAGCCCAAGCCCAAAATTAAAAAAAAAAAGAATCTGGCCAACTAACAGTCCAGGGAAATGAGCGGGAGATAAGAAAGGCATTGAAATTGGGCTGGATTTCGATCTGTTGTGGGCACGCAGGAACTCGTGACAGATGACACATTTGAACCCTCCCTCCTGCTCAGCCTGGTCATCTCCTACGGTTCTTTTCTCCCCAAACCACAGGCCGCAGAGCTGTGGATCCTCCAGCGCTTGCCTTTTTGAACGAGGTGAGCAACTTCACACTGATGTACCCCATCTTGTTCCGCCGGATGTGCTTCAGGAGAAAAGCGTCTTTTTCCAGGTTGCCATCGGAGAAATAATATTCTACCTGAGCCACCAGCTTCAGGATCAGGTCGCGCTCGGGGGGCTTCCAAGCAGGGGATGAGTCATCCCCGTCATTCTCGCTGGGAAAGGGGAGAAAGAAAAGAAGAAGAAAAAAAAGAGAGGATAAGGATAGCCCAGGAAAGGAACGAATAATAATAAACAGATCAGGCTCATGTGGATCCGTTCTCCGTAACAAATGTAGAAAAGATTACATAAAATGGACTGGCAAAATAAATAAAAAACGTATGTGTGGTTTTCCTTTCCAGGAATCTGTTCCTTTCCACATTCCTCAAATGTTGCTCAACGTGCTTCGATGGTGTTTTCAGGCGTGAAAACAGTCTGCAGAATTCAGCCGGGCTTCCAGCAGTGAGCAGAAAAACAAATATCTCTCTCTCTATATTTAATCCAAACAAATTTCGCTCTGGTCTCTGGGCATCCCGAACTCCCAAATATTTTTGGAACAATCGCTGTCTTTTGCAACGAACGGTGCATCTTTAAAAATAAAATACAGCGTGCCTAAAAAGTGTGGGAAGTTTGCAAAAGGAACATTTTGACCTGGGAAGGAAAGGGAATTAAAGGCATAAAACAACTAAAGGGAGGATAGGAGGTAATCCTCAATTTACAACGATTTTGTTTAGTGAAACTTTCAACAGTGTGGGAAAAAAGAGACGCATGATTGTTTCTCACTCCACTATTGCAGTATTTTCCATAGTCGCAGGATGAAACATTGGTTCGCTTGGCAACTAACTGACTCGTATTTATGACGGTTGCAGGGACCCGGGGTCGTTCTGATCCCCTTCTGTGTGACCTTCAAAGCAGGGGTGAGTTCCGGCAAACACTACTGCCGGTTTTCTCATGTGCCCGCTGCGCATGCATGTGCAGTCAAATTAAAATTGTTCTGCGCATGTGCAGAACCAAAAAACAAGATGGTGCCGCTGCATTCGCTGGCTAGGGAATTCTGGGAGTTGAAGTCCGGACATCTTCAAGTTGCCAAGGTTGAGAAATACT
Organism: Thamnophis sirtalis; assembly: GCF_051295495.1. Lineage (NCBI taxonomy): Eukaryota > Metazoa > Chordata > Lepidosauria > Squamata > Natricidae > Thamnophis > Thamnophis sirtalis. Next base: position 1,985,302 of record NW_028261382.1, read on the forward strand.
GAGTTAGTTCCTTCTCACACCTTGGCCTCTTTCAAGAAGGGTGGACTTCGACTCCCAGAATCCCCCAGCCCTTCAACTGTCCAAGAATGAGAAAGGCTGGAGAATTCGGGGTGGGGGACCCACAAGCTTTGGCTTAAAGGAGGGAAAAGTCCATCTCCCCCTCCCAAAAAAGAAAACTCCAGAGCAGCAGCTGAGTCAGACGGATGGTTGTTGAGCCAGGGGGAAGCTTTGCCGAGAACCAGATGTGGGGCAGGGCAGCTTATGCTCCTCCCCAGTGTCGGATTACAGATGTTCCCCAGCAGCCGAAGCACCTCCTGCCCGCCCCAGTGCCAAGTCAGCAGGAGAGCCCCTTCCCGGCATGGTTCCTAGGACTAGTGGGTGGACAGGGGTGGGGTGGGGATGGGACCCTCCTTCCCGGCTGCTTGCCCAGCATCTGGCTCAGGAGGGAGAGGAGGGGGCCAAGGAGGGCTGTTGCAACATCCGTCCGAATTTGCAACAGGCGAGCTCTCGGGCCCGGCCCAGCCTTGGCACAGGATGCCCACGTGGGCTTGGATTGAGGATATAAGAGGGGAGAGCCTTGAAGGGGTGGGGAGGAAAGCCCCCCCACCCCCAGCCCATTCTTCCTCCCTCCCTGCAACTCGGGCAGAAAAGATGCTCTCCTTTCCCAGCTTTTAAACCCAACAAAAGATATTAAAATGTCAGAAACAGAATTTTGTTTCCCAGCAGGATTGTAGGCAGAAGAAGAGTCGGCTGAAACGAAAATCTTTTCTCCTCCTTGCAAAGGGGGAGCAAAGAATCAAACCAGCTCTTCCTTGTTGTTGTTGTTGTTTCTGCCAATGACATGGGGATGCCCAGCGTCTCATTTTCCTGGGCTACTCCTCCCCTAGAGAAAATACATACCACCACCCACCACCTCGGGGCCCATATCCTAGAAATGGCCAGGCTGGAAAGAAAGATGCCAAGGGAAACATCCTTCTTTCTGAAGGGGCCTGTTGGTTTCCTAAGAGCATGGAAGCATCGGTGTTTTTCAGCCCAATATATAATGAGATAAATAGAGACGGACATAGATGATGCCAGGATGTGTCATAAGTAATTCCCCCCCCCAAAACCTTTATAATTTTGGTCGCTAAATGAGTAGCAACCATATACTTGCTGAGCTACCATGGGACACGGGGGTGGGGGGCTCCCTTTTTTCTTTTTAACAAAATGTACCCTCCCTCTAATTTCCTTGCTAGTCTCTCTTCCAAACACCGATCCAGTTTGACCCAATCAAGCTTTCCAAAATCTGCCAGGATGAAGCTAGAGATCCCAGCAGCTGGGAAGCTTCCTTGGGGGGGTGGGGAAGAGAAGATGGTTTGACAACAAACTGGGTTAATCCAACTCTTGTCTGTTGGGTCTCTTGCTCGGGACCTCTAGCTAAGGCAGCTCCCTCTGATGGAGATCCCATCCGGAAAGGATCTCCCTGCAGAGCTGGGGGAAAAAAACCCCAGACCTCGTGCCAGGAGGGGACTCCAAAGCAGATCAGAAAGGGGACCACAAGGTGAGCAACCAAACCCGGATCTTTTGATTGACAGGAGGTCCCTTGGGACTTTCTCCACCAGCAGAGAGGAGGGTCGTGCCCAGGCTGCCCAACTCAGAACGACACTCATCTGGCAGCCCCTCGGGCATTGAAGCAGACCCCTCCCCACGCATACATGCACCCCCCTTCCCCCCCCCCCCCGGCAGCCTCGTAGCCCATGCTGGATTCTGGCTTCCGGGGCTGCATCTCCCCTTTCCCTTTTTGCAGTGGGCGGGGGGGCTCTTGGGGACCCACTCCTCTTATTCCAAGGCTGCCCTGGCGGAGCAAGAGGGGATCCCCTCCTCCCGGGATTTCCCCCCCCCCCACTTCCCTCCATCGCTGGGCATCCCCGGGATCCAAACGAGAGCAAGGCGCTAGTCCCTGGGATGCCCCTTACCTGGATTTGTCCCCTCCAAAGCCGCCGCTGCCCCGCCCGTAGTCGTCTTCGCTGCAGCTGCCGCCGCCCGGCGGGCTCGACCACCGCGGCTCCTCGTCCTCCGCTTCGGCTACCCGGATCTGTACCGCGGGCTCCGGCTCCGCCATCCTTCTCCAGCCCGGCCTTGGCGCAGCGGCTCCCTCCCTCGGCTCCAGCCAGCCAGCCAGTCCACCACCGCCTCCGCCTCCGCCTCCGCCGCGCTCCTCCTCCGATGCTGGGCAGGGCTGGGGGCGGCGGGGCAAGCGGAGACCTCCCCTCTTCTGCACGGGGGAACGCCGCGCATCAGCCCTGCCTGCCGGGCGCAAGGAGGGAGGTGGTCCCCGCTTTGCGTCCTTTGGAGCCAGCGGAGTCCAGGCTTGGCTTGCAAGGGGGGGGGGGACGGGACTGCAGCCTTACAGAAGGTCGAACCCAGCGGTGGGCAATTCAGAGCTGGGCTTGCCGGAGGTTAAAACCCATCCCTTCCCCTAGAAGACGTGGAATCTCCTGGGGAATGTTGAAAAGGCGGAATATTCTCTTTCCCTGCATCAGAAATGGAGAAAGGTGTTTTTTAAGGCAGGGAGCAGATTTACTAGCCCCCGTCTTTGTCAATGGGCCATTGGACAGGCTTTTTATTAGCAATAGCAATAGCAGTTAGACTTATATACCGCTTCATAGGGCTTTCAGCCCTCTCTAAGCGGTTTACAGAGTCAGCATATTGCCCCCAACAATCCGATAGATAGATAGATAGATAGATAGATAGATAGATAGATAGATAGATAGATAGATAGATAGATAGATAGATAGATAGATAGATAGATAGATAGATAGACAGACAGACAGAGACAGAGATAGATAGATAGATAGATAGATAGATAGATAGATAGATAGCAATAGCAGTTAGACTTATATACCACTTCATAGGGCTTTCAGCCCTCTCTAAGCGGTTTACAGAGTCAACATATTGCCCCCAACAATCCGATAGATAGATCGATAGATCGATAGATCGATAGATAGATAGATAGATAGATAGATAGATAGATAGATAGATAGACAGAGACAGAGACAGAGACAGAGACAGAGACAGAGACAGAGACAGAGACAGAGACAGAGACAGAGACAGAGACAGAGACAGATAGATAGATAGATAGATAGATAGATAGATAGATAGATAGATAGATAGATAGCAATAGCAGTTAGACATATACCGCTTCATAGGGCTTTCAGCCCTCTCTAAGCGGTTTACAGAGTCAGCATATCGCCCCCAACAATCCGGGTCCTCATTTTACCCACCTCGGAAGGATGGAAGGCTGAGTCAACCTTGAGCCGGTGAGATTTGAACCGCTGAACTGCAACTAACAAGTCAGCTGAAGTGGCTGCAGTACAGCACTCTAACCACTGCGCTCACCTCGGCTTATTGCAGGGGGGGTGGGGGAACTGCAGCCTTGCAGAAGGCAAACCCACCGGTGGACGAATCCGATTTTGACTCCCAGGGCTTCGTGGAGACGGGACTCTCAACCCGTGTGCCTAGCGATTCTTGGGGATGCAACTTTGCACAAGGGAAATCTGGGCCAGCTGCGTGTCTCCTGCAGCGCGCGGAGTCTCGGATTGCTTAGCGTTTCTCAACCTTGGCCACTTGAAGATGTCTGGACTTCAACTCCCAGAATCCCCCAGCCAGCATTCACGTATAAACAATTCAGTGTCTAGGACAGTGTTTCTCAACCTTGGCAACTTGAAGATGTCCGGACTTCAACTCCCAGAATTCCCTAGCCAGCGAATGCTGGCTGGGGGATTCTGGGAGTTGAAGTCCGGACATCTTCAAGTTGTCAAAGTTGAGAAACACTGGCTTAGCGGGTCATGGGAACCCCAAGCAAACTAACTTTGAGATTTAGCTGTCGATGCTTTTTTTTGGCCAGCAAACTCTCCATCCGTGCTTGGCATTTCTTGCGAACTGGGCTTGGCCCGAGGGGAAACCTGTGGGTTCAAACCCAGCTGCGGGATCTCAAAAAAGAAACGGGGGGGGGGACTTCTTTAGGGCAAGGATGCTAAGCTAACCATGATGGTCTGCCCATCGTGGCTTCAGAGCCAAGGTGGCGCAGTGGTTAAATGCAGCACTGCAGGCTGACTGCTAGATCAGCAGTTCAGCGGTTCAAATCTCACCGGCTCAGGGTTGACTCAGCCTTCCATCCTTCCGAGGTGGGTAAAATGAGGACCCGGATTGTTGTTGGGGGCGATATGCTGACTCTGTAAACTGCTTAGAGAGGGCTGGAAGCCCTATGAAGTGGTATATAAGTCTACTGTTATTGCTATTGCTATTCTGCAGGCAACTCGACCCAACTATAAGTAGCAAAGCAGCAGGAGGTTATTCTCCCGCTTGACAAACCAGGCTGGTCCTCCAGGGCCCCCATTGCTCTCCCACTCGAATTGCAGCCTGCAACCCCCCCCCCCCGCTCTCCCCCCTTCTTCTCCTCCAATTGCAACGGCAACGTCCGGTTCGTTTAGGACGGCTTGTGAGGGGAAGGAAGTTCGGTTTTGTTTTTCCCCCCTCATCAACCACCCACGGGGGGGGAACCCGAAGTGTTTGTAAAATGCCTCGAAGCCCGCATCCCCTTTGCGCACCCCGGCCTGGCGTCTCTTGGAAAGCGTGCCCGGAAGCGGGCGTTGCCACGGCAACAGCCGGGGGCGGCTTCTGGGCGGGGCTGCGCGAGGGGCGGCGGCGGCGGCCACTTCCGCGCTTTGTTGCGGCGGCCGGGACGGTTGCCATGGTGCCCAGCAAATGCAGGCCCGCCGGGGTGGGGAGGCCGGCCCACAGCGTCTCGGTAAGCGAGGGGGCCCCCCCGTGAAGGCCGGGGACTACAGGTCCCATGGAGCGCAGCCGGGGGCGTGCAGCATGGGGGCTGTAGTCCTTCCTCTGCTTGGGAAGGCCATTGTGAGTGTGGCTCCCCCCCTCCCCCCCACTTCTCCTCCTCCTCCAACTGGTCATTTTTTTAGAAAAATAATAATAATCCAAAAATAAATTTGCTTTTCGTTTTTTTTTAAAAAAATCCAGAAACATTTTTGCTTTTCGCTTTTTAAAAAAATCCAGAAATAATTTTGCTTTTTAAAAAGAAATCCAGAAATAATTTTGCTTTTTTTAAAAAAATCCAGAAATAATTTTGCTTTTCGTTTTTTAAAAAAATCCAGAAATAATTTTGCTTTTCTGTTTTTTTTAAAAAAATCCAGAAATAATTTTGCTTTTCGTTTTTTTAAATAATCCAAAAATAAATTTGCTTTTCGCTTTTTAAAAAAATCCAGAAATAATTTTGCTTTTCGCTTTTTTTTTAAAATCCAGAAATAATTTTGCTTTTCAGGTTTTTTTTTTTTAAATCCAGAAATAATTTTGCTTTTCAGGTTTTTTTTTTAAAAAAAATATCCAAAAATAATGTCGCCTTGCATTTTTTAAACTTTTTAAATTTCATTTAAATCACCTTTTTTAAAAAATTGTCATTTAAAATTATTTTTATTTTGGCCTTTAAAAATAAACTTTAATCGATTTTTATCCCGTTTAAAATTTAATCATTTTCTTCTAATGGTTTATTGTTTGTTTTTTTTTATATTTGAGTTATATATATATATATATTGACCTTCATTGTTTTTAGCCATTTTTCATGTTACTTGTTCCCCCAGCTCCAATTTTCATTTTAGGTTTTAAGTTTGATTTTTTGATTTGATTATCATGCTTTGGAATAGATTTCTGCTCTCTCTTGTTCATTTCATCCTATCGCTTTCTGCTTCCAACCCCCTCAGTATCACCCAGGTGAGACAGATAGCAATATACCTTATACCTTAGCGATATATTCTTAGAAAAATGTGGGGTTTCCCAAATGAATGAAATGCCCCCTATTTTATGCATGCATTATTTTAGCAGCCCTTTTCCCACCCCATTTGCCTAAAACAAGGCTAAGATAAAATGCTCTTCTGCCTATTCCTCTTTTCAATGTCAGATCCTTAGAGGTGCTTAATTTTCCTTTCTTGTTCGCAGGCCAACAATTACGGAGTTCAGCTAGTTCTCCAAAGTACGTCTTCGGCAGAAAGGAACAGAGCTGTGAGACTTGCATTTTTATTATAAACATTTAGAGAACCACCCCCCCACCCCCAGGTCCCGACTTGTAGTTGTGTAGTGAATTTGGTGTTTTGTGATGTCTTCTGATGTGGGTGCGTAGATGTGCCGTCTCTTGCTCTTCTTATGCTCACGCTTCTTGCATGCTTTGTGTTGTGGTGAGCACCGTTTACACCTCCCAAGCACATTCATTATTCCCGTTGTTGGAATTAATAAAACTTATCTTAAATAAAGAAGCAGTAATAAGGTTCAATCAATGAGTGGGAATGGTTTTGCGAAAACCCCAGGAAAACCTAGCCCTATTAGCCTTCTCGTGACATAATTTGAGAAATGTCACTGTAATTGGCCACTCCTTTTATTTATTTATTATTTATTTATTAAATCGATTTATAGGCCGCCCAATCCTGGAGGACTCCGGGCGGCTTACATTGAAGAAAGAATAATAATAATAAAAAATGGCAATAAAAACATGTTAAAATAACAAACATACATTCGTTCTTATCGGGGCTGGACCTCAACAATGAGGTCAACAGCCCCAAGCCTGCCGGAATAGCCAGGTTTTCACAGCTTTTCTGAAGGCCATGAGAGTGGGTAAGGTCCGGATCTCTGGGGGTAGTTCGTTCCAAAGGGTCGGAGCAGCCACAGAGAAGGCTCTCCTCCGGGGGCCCGCCAGCCGGCACTGACTGGCTGACGGCGTCCGAAGGAGGCCCACCCTGTGGGATCTCACCGGCCGTTGGGAGGTATGTGGCAGTAGGCGGTCTTGGAGGTATGCTGGCCCTAAGCCATGTAGGGCTTTAAAGGTAATAACCAACACCTTGAATTGCGTCCGGAGACCAATGAGTAGCCAGTGCAGCTCGCGGAGGAGCGGTGTGATGTGGGTGTACCTATGTACACCCAATATCGCTCGCCCGGCTGCATTCTGGACTAGTTGCAGTCTCTGAACACTTTTCAAGGGTAGCCCCATAAAATCTTGTGTGTTTCATCATCTCAGTATTTCTTGGGAGAATCCTTTTTATTTTTGGTTTTCATAAGGTGCCTCTAATGCATTTCCCTCCTGACGTTTTTTACTGCAGCTGGAGTTGAGGTTGCACAAAGAACAGCCGTATCTCCACAATCGGTTCTTGCAGCACGACCTTGAGAAAAACCATCCTGGAAAACTAGGTATTTTTTGGGGGGGGAAAGTGGCTGTCTCAAAATCAAGATTGCTAACAATTCAACAGCATATAAGATTGCAAGGGAGGTAGGAAGGAGGGAGGGAAGCAAGGAGGGAAGGAAGGAGGGAAGGAAGGAGAGAAGGAGAGAAGAAAGGAGGGAAGGAAGGAGGGAAGGAAGGAGGGAAGGAAGGAGGGAAGGAAGGAGGGAATGTAGGAGAGAAGGAAGGGAGAAGGAAGGAGGAAAGGAAGGGGGAAAGGAAGGAGAGAAGGAGAAAAGAAAGGAAGGAAGGAAGGAGGGAAGGAAGGAGGGAAGGAAAGAAGGAGGGAAGGGGAAGGAGGGAGGGAAGGAAGGGGAGTAGGAGAGAAGAAACGAGGGAAGGAAAGAGGGAGGGAGGGAAGAAGAAGTAGGACCGTTGTAAGATAAGATGGATCTATGGGATGGTAAGAAAGCAATCTTCAAGTATATTGTCAACAGTAGGGAAAAATTGTTATAAATACATATTATTAATAACAGTTATGAAATCATAATTGTGAATGTATATATGAAATTGATAAATAAAAAAAAAACTACGGAGGCAGGAGAGAAGGAAGGGGGGAAGGAAGGAGGAAAGGAAGGGGGAAAGGAAGGAGAGAAGGAGAGAAGGAAGGAAGGAAGGAGGGAAGGAAGGAGGGAAGGGGAAGGTGGGAGGGAAGGAAGGGGAGTAGGAGAGAAGAAATGAGGGAAGGAAAGAGGGAGGGAGGGAAGAAGAAGTAGGACCGTTGTAAGATAAGATGGATCTATGGGATGTTAAAAAAGCAATCTTCAAGTATATTGTTAACAGTAGGGAAAAATTGTTATAAATACATATTATTAATAACAGTTATGAGATCATATAATTGTGAATGTATATATGAAATAAAAAATAAAAAATAATATTGCAAAATAATAAACGGATAGTGAAATAGCCACCCCTGATATTTTCAGAGGCTCTTATGCCCAGGAGTCTGAAAGGCTCTAAAATTTGATATTAATCTTTTTGCTGTTGGCAAATAATTTTCTCTCTCTCTCTTCCCCCCCTCCTTCTAGCAGATGGAAGATTAAGCCCTTTGTCACGGAGTAAAAAAGCCTGCCTCCCCATCGCAGCGAATTTTGTCGATGTCCCCAGTCTGGAAATGAAATACGGCCAGGGTTCCCTGGCGGTCTGTGGCGACGGCTCTTTCCCAAACCCTTTGAAGTACAGAGTTCAACAGGGCTGCCATAATGTCAGTGCGAACGGCCCAGGTAATTCTGCAAAGGCCTGATGCAATTATGGTCCAAACCGGTCAGGGAATTCTGGGAATCGAAGCCCAAACGCATTGGGAAGTTCCCAAGTCGAGGAAACTCTGTTCTAAACTGTCACTTAAATCTTTGCCCTTGGCTGCTTCCTAGGGCTGAAAGGAAGTGACCGGCTCATGGTCCCCCAGTTTCTGGGAGAACAGGGCCTTGGACGGGTGGGGTGGGGTGGACTAGAACAGTGTTTCTCAACCTTGTCCACTTGAAGATGTCTGGACTTCAACTCCCAGAATTCCCCAGCCAGCATTCGCTGGCTGGGGAATTCTGGGAGTTGAAGTCCAGACATCTTCAAGTTGACAAGGTTGAGAAACACTGTCCTAGACACTGAATTGTTTATACGTGAATGCTGGCTGGGGGATTCTGGGAGTTGAAGTCCAGACATCTTCAAGTTGCCAAGGTTGAGAAACACTGGACTAGAAGACCTCCAAGGTCCCTTCCAGCTCTACCATTCTAGCCTGATGCCTTTAACAATGGCCCCTTCCTTTGTGACAAAACCAGTATGTCCCATCGGAAACTGGAAGGGCCGCTTGGCTTTAAGAATGCTCCGAATTTTGGTAGTTGAAGAAAAGTCTTCATTTCCCCTCCTTGTTAGATAGCAATACTTATGGGATCACAGGATTTCCTCTGGTGTTCCGCTCGGCAGAAGAGAAAATCCAGCTTTCGGACCGGATGACCCTTGAGAGGTAAAAAGAAGGCGGGGGGGGGGGACTGCTCTTGTTGCAGGTGTTTGCAGCTGGACATTGGCTGCAAACATCTGTTGCCCCTGGGAGGGAGAATCCCTGTTTTCCCAGCTTCGGAATTCTACCAGTAATTAACAAAAGCTTGCAATTGATATTCTGCTTTAACAGATGGATTTAGGGATCTGGGAAGACTTTCATTTTTAGCGGGTTTGCTAAATCTTGTTTTCCTTCTCCAGTCTTCCCTTTTTCCCCTCTCCCCCTCTTCTTCCTTAGCTTTTTACAGTTTTTAAAAACATTGGGAACTGTTTCAAATCTTGAAAATCTAGGAATGGGGGTAATGCTTTGTTGGCACCCCCCTTTCGTTTCAAGTTGTTGTTTCCTTCCATTGGAAGCTTTAAGCTATGCAGATTTCAACCGTGACCCGTCAAAACCGCGGTCCACAAAAGCGCGCTCGACGAAAGCGCGTACATGACGTCATCACAGCGCAATGAAAAAAATTAAAAATTGAAATAAAAATAAAATTAAAACAAGCCGATTCACATAAAGGTAAGGGTTAGGGTTAGGGTTAGGTTAAGGGTTAGGGTTAGGGTTAGAGCGTTAGGGTTACGTTTAGCGTTAGGTTAAGGGTTAGCGTTAGGTTTACCGTTAGGTTAAGGGTTCGGTTTAGGTTTAGGGTTAGGTTAAGGGTTAGGTTTGGGGGGGTTAGGGTAAGGTTTTCGCTTTAATTTTACATTTATCGATCACAGCGCGATGTTTTCGTCGCGCTGTGATGATGTCAAGTACGCGCTTTCGTCGAGCGCGCTTTTGTCTACCGCGGTTTTGTGGTGGAACCGATTTCAACTCCCCAAATTCCCCCAAAAGCTTTTCTGGCTGGGGAATTCTGGGAGTTGAAGTCCGCACAGCTTAAAGCTTTGCCAAGGTTGAGAAACACAGGCCTGGGGTCACAGTTGGAGAGCGACACCCCCCACCCCCCCGGGGCACCGGCTACCCTTTCCCTTCTCAGAGCTGTATCTGGGCACCCCCTTCTCAGGCAGAAGCTGACGGTTTGCCCCCTCATCGACGGGGAGGAGCACCTTCGCCTCCTGAGCTTCCAGCACAACTTCATCACTCGAATCCAGAACGTTTCCAACTTGCAGCGCCTGATTTTCTTGGACTTGTACGACAACCAGATCGAGGAAATCAGCGGCCTTTCGACCCTGAGGTGCCTCCGGGTCCTTTCGCTGGGGAATAACAGGTAAAGAAATTGGGGAAAGCGGGGTTCTTATGGCAGGTTTTATTTCCTGTGCGGAGTAGAATTCTGGTTTGGCTGCAGAGATCCAGTCTAGATCAACCAGAACTTTCTGGTTCGATGGTGCTTGTCTCCGAGAGCACTGAAAATGTCTCCCCGAATGGGGACGAAGCGATTGCAGCCAAGCTGCCAAGCAATTCGGAGCTCAAACCAACAACGTAACTAACCTCAGCTGAGCTACTAAGATTCAAATGGCTGGAGGTGCTTCCGTTTGGCGAGAGTGCGTTTTCAGGAGGCATCTGGCCTTGGTTTTTCCCTGAAGGTGTTTCAGCTTCTCACCCAAGAAGCTTCTTCAGCGCTAAAAGAATTCCTGCCACCTGGCCACAAGATCCTTGAGCTCTTTCTCAGATCGATGCCATAATGCAGTGTTTCTCAACCTTGTCAACTTGAAGATGTCCGGACTTCAACTCCCAGAATTCCCCAGCCAGCGAATGCTGGCTGGGGGATTCTGGGAGTTGAAGTCCGGACATCTTCAAGTTGACAAGGTTGAGAAACACTGTCCTAGACACTGAATTGTTTATACGTGAATGCTGGCTGGGGGATTCTGGGAGTTGAAGTCCGGACATCTTCAAGTTGACAAGGTTGAGAAACACTGTCCTAGACACTGAATTGTTTATACGTGAATGCTGGCTGGGGGATTCTGGGAGTTGAAGTCCAGACATCTTCAAGTTGACAAGGTTGAGAAACACTGTCCTAGACACTGAATTGTTTATACGTGAATGCTGGCTGGGGGATTCTGGGAGTTGAAGTCCAGACATCTTCAAGTTGACAAGGTTGAGAAACACTGTCCTAGACACTGAATTGTTTATACGTGAATGCTGGCTGGGGGATTCTGGGAGTTGAAGTCCGGACATCTTCAAGTTGACAAGGTTGAGAAACACTGTCCTAGACACTGAATTGTTTATACGTGAATGCTGGCTGGGGGATTCTGGGAGTTGAAGTCCAGACATCTTCAAGTTGACAAGGTTGAGAAACACTGCCATAATGGATTTCCCCTTTTTTTCTCCCCTTCCATCCATCCGCTTCAAATGCCGCTGCAGAATAAGGAGAATTTCCAACCTGGATAATCTTGTCAACCTTGATGTGCTGGATCTTCATGGCAATCAGGTAGGACTCACCAATGCTTTGGCAGTTGTGGGGGGGGGGGTGTGAGTCACTGTCAGCTGGCAGTTAGTAGGAACTACTCCTTCCGACAGCCTGATGAGTAAGGAGAAGAGAGTGTCCAAGGATTGGGTGTAAAGGAGATACTACAGAGAGCCTCAACTATTTTGAGCCAAGGTGGCGCAATGGTTAAATGCAGCACTGCAGGCTACTTCAGCTGACTGCAGTTCTGCAGTTCGGCTGTTCAAATCTCACCGGCTCAAGGTTGACTCAGCCTTCCATCCTTCCGAGGTGGGTGAAATGAGGACCTAGACTGTGGGGGTAATATGCTGACTCTGTAAACCGCTTAGAGAGGGCTGAAAGCCCTATGAAGGCGGTATAGAAGTCTAACTGCTATTGCTATTGCTATTGCTATTTTTCAGGCCTGGAAGCCTTCTTTTTTTTACATTGGCCTTCAGGCCTGTTCAACGCTGTGGGGGAAACGGGAGCGGGGATTATATGGAATATGGGAGATATCGTCTAAATAACATTCCTTTCTCAGAGAGTCAAGGACACCTTGCTCTGCACCTTGAGGGGTGTGACTGGGAGGCATCTCCAGTTGGGACGGTGCCTGATTGGGCCATGTGAGGGAGATGTGGGTGCTGGACAAGGGTTTGGACTTTCTTTTGGGTGGGGAAAACCTGGAAACTTTCAGATTCAGGATTTCCCAGATGTCCCAATATGACGCCTGTAATCAAATGGAACTTTGAGGAACCCCAAGCCTCAGAGTCTTCTTTCGTGGGTGTGTGTGTGTTACTTGGAACTCTGACACTGTTCCTGGTTTCACCTTCTCTACCGTGTAGGAGGAGCGGTGTATTTGAGAGCCCGCCTGCTGCCAATTACCTCCCACAGACCCATTAGATCTCACAGGGTTGGCCTCCTCCGGGTGCCATCTACCAGCCAATGCCACCTGGCTATTACCCCGGGGAGGGCCTTCTCTGTGGCAGCACCGGCCCTCTGGAACGAACTCCCCGCGGAGATTCAGACCCTCACCTCTCTCCAGGCCTTCCGGAAAGCCGTCAAAACCTGGCTTTGCCGGCAGGCCTGGGGGTGATGAGTTCCCCTCCCCTCTCGACATGTATGGTTGTGCGACTGTTGTTTACTTTTATTATTTGTATTTTGTCTTTTATGTTCCCTTTTTCCCCCCCCTTGAATTGTTTGCCGCCCTGAGTCCTCCCGGAGAAGGGCAGCATACAAATAATAAAATACAAATACAAATATTATTCTGTGGCAGCCCAAAATCAGGAGGAATCTGGTGGCACCGTCTCTGATAAATTATTAATTCTAGTACAGGGCTCTCCAAACTTGGCAGCTTTAAGACGTGTGGACTTCAACTCCCAGAATTCCCCAGCCAGCATCACTGGGAATTCTGGGAATCGAAGTCCACACGTCTTAAAAGCTGCCAAGTTTGGAGAGCCCTGTTCTAATAAAAGGCACGTGGTTTGCTCAGACGCTTAACTGATGGCAGATTTAAACTGGGATGAACTGGAACCAGAAACCAACCTATCTCCAAGTTAGGCGATTTACTGTCCTTTATAGGCTAATTAGAGACGTCAAGGGAATAAGCGCAGAGACGTGTTCTAATGAAATAATGGGCAATTTCATTTCTACAACATCCCTTTGTGGCATTGAAATCGCCACAGCCGAGGTGGCGCAGTGATTAAATGCAGCACTGCAAGCTACTTCAGCTGACTGCAGTTCTGCAGTTCGGCTGTTCAAATCACACCGGCTCAGGGTTGACTCAGCCTTCCATCCTTCCGAGGTGGGTGAAATGAGGACCCGGATTGTTGTTGGGGGCAATATGCTGACTCTGTAAACCGCTTAGAGAGGGCTGAAAGCTCTATGAAGCGGTATATAAGTCTAACTGCTATTGCTATTGCTAAATCTCAGATTTCAGAAGGCAAATTGTTCTTCGATGGCGGTGATGGGAGGGAAATGAGTGGGTCAAATAGTGACTCTTTCCTCCTCCCCCCCCCCTTCCCCACCAACCCAGATTTCTGTCCTGGAAAACCTGAGTCACTTAAAAGATCTCCGAATGTTGAACCTCGCCCGAAATTGCTTGACCCACGCCGAAAACCTCAGTGGGCTGGATTCGTTGCTGGAACTCAACCTGCGCTACAACAAGATCCGATCGGTGGTAAGCGCTTGCTCAGCCCGACTCCCGACTCGTTCCTTAGAGGGGTTTTCCTTAACACTTGAGAGACCACCTGCTGCCAATTACCTCCACCAGACCAATCAGATCCCACAGGTTAGGCCTCCTCCGAATTCCATCCGCCGGCCAGTGTCGACTGGCGACTACCCGGAGGAGGGCCTTCTCTGTGGCTGCTCCGACCCTCTGGAACGAGCTCCCCGTGGAGATTCGAACCCTCACCACCCTCCAGGCCTTCCGCAAAGCCCTTAAAACCTGGCTGTTCCGACAGGCCTGGGGCTAAAGAGCTGTTGCCCCCGTCTCGAATTGGTATGACTGTTGTGTGTTTTTAAATTATGCATTGTTACGTGTCGTTTTTTAATTTTTTGTCTGTATCCCCCTTCCCTGATTGAATTGTGAGCCGCCCTGAGTCCCCTTCGCGGAAAAGGGCAGCATACAAATGTAATAAATCAAATCAATCAATCAACACCAGAGGGAAGGAGAAAATGCCCCTTGGCTCCAAGACAGCCTGATCCGTAGTCCCCAAAGGCAATTGGACTCTCTGGTTTTTTTCTTTGAAGAAGTTTCCGAGAAGTTCTCCGGCTTTGACTGGATGGTGAGGAACGGAAAGGTTGATAATTCCTTGCAGACAGCCTGTCGTTTCTCAATCCTTTTCGATGGGAGTCCTGGAGGTTTATTGGTGTCCTCGGGCTCAGAGCTGGGGAAGCTTCTTGGATGGGAAGCGAAACGTACCTTCAAAGAAAAACCAGGAAGTCCAGCGGCCTCTTGAAAAAGAAAAAAAAGGATGGCCTGGATGACAGAGAAATCTCCATAGATATTTAGCAATTTGCAAGACGTTTCTGCTCTCAAACCCTGGAGGTTTTTAAGAAGAGATCAAGACAATATTGTAGGGTTTCCCTGCTTGAGCAGGGGGGTGGACTAGAAGACCTCCAAGGTCTGTTAATTCTTCCCCCACCCCCCTCCCACCCCTCACAACACAGTTTTTTTAAGTCTTTTCCCTTTTGCAAAATCAGAAATGATCCGTTTCTTCTTCCCCTCCCAGACTCTGTTCCCTAACAAAAGGAAAAAACCGTCAGTGGCTTAAAAGCCCCGTCTCTTGCCGTCACGCCGGCATGACTTAGCAGTTTGATGCAGGAAGAGCCACATGGCTCTCCAGCCCTGTTTTATTTTGCCTGCTGTTCATTGCGGCACATTTCCCCTCCCTCCCTCCTTGCGCACCACTGTGCTTCCCCCCCCCTCCTCAAATGCTGAGACAGCACCAGAGAGAGAGAGAGAGAGAGAGAAGCCAGCCGGCCGGCTTTCAAGCAGACAGAGAGCAGCTGCTGCGTCTGGCACCCCGGCCAGCCTCCCCACCCCTCTCTCTCCTCCACCACCTTCACCCTGTCGCAAGCCGCACAGCGGGGGGTTTCTTTTTCCTTCCCCCCCTCTCCAAAGAGGGCTCTGCCTTCATTCCGACCTGCGCCACGCAAGTCTCCTCCCACCAGGGCTGCAGGAAGGGGGTAGGGAAAGGAGGGAAGGGGTGGGGTGGGGGCACGGTTGCCTCCTCCTCGGGAGTGCTGCCCCCCCCCCAGCCACCACCGCCGCCGACTCTTCCTCCCGTCTCCTTTTAGAAAGATGCGGATACCCTGCCCAGCCTGCAGCGTCTCTTCCTCAGCTTCAACAACATCTCTGGGTAAGCCGAAGCCGCTCGAGAGCCTTTCGTCCTCTGGGGATCTGTCCCAAATCTTTTTGATCTCACTGGTTCAGTGTGTGTCTGTGTGTGTGTATGTGGAATGTGTCCCAAAGGTGCTTCCACCCCCCCAAAAAAGGAGCTGGACTTTTTAAAACAAAACTCCAGTTGCCTTTTGGAAAAAAGCACCTTTTTTTGTTTTAAAAAAAAAACTCCACTTGCCTTTTGGAAGAAAGCAACTTTGGGACAAGTCCGATATGTATGACGGCGAATCTCCGTAGACGATGCAGAACTTGGTAAAGAGCGTGAAACAAGCGTGTTTCCCGCTCTTTAAAGCGACAAGACGGGAAGTTCTCTGCTTCTCTTTCACCGGCTGGGAGGTTTTTTTTTGCTCTTCAAAGAGGAGATGGAAAAAAGAGAGGATCCGAGTGGATCCCAAGAGAAACCCAATGCCCCCCATTCTTCGGATTCCGGGTGACCCGTCGTGAGTCAGCCTGAGGCCCCCTTGTATAAAAGGGGGGCCAAGAACGGACCTAGGCAGCCCACCCTCCTTCCTATAGGTTGGAAACAAGACGGGGGGAGTTTTCCCCTGAACTGGAGTTCCTGAGTTCCAGCTGTGCAGACTTTCAGCCTTCCTCTTTGCCTGCTGTTCCCTCGGGGCGAACCCTTTTCTGTCCGCCCTTGCCAAGCAGGCTGCCATCCCTTGAAGTGGGAGGGGTGCCAGTTCTTCTCTCCTTTTTTGTGCAGTGACTTATTTGTGTGGGCGTGTAAATGTTAATTCTGTACTGCCAACACCTCTCGATGATTGCAAGTTTCCTTCCCGGCGTGGCAGACTTTAATACGCTTTGCTGAGAGCCTTCGTTAAATCTTCTTCCGGTCTCTTTTCATAATCATCAGCTGTTCAGCCAGGGGCCCCCCTATTGTGTTTGTATGTGTGTGTGTGTGAAGTGCGTGTTGGGGTGGGGGGGCAACAGGCAGGGAAGCGTTGATTCTCACCCTCCCCAAACTAGTTGGGCGCTTGGGAGGGGCGGTGTGCACCTTCCACTCTGCAGATACAGGGCACGGAGCTTGTAACGATGACCCACGCCCGCTTGAAATTGCGTCCCTCTGGGATTATTTGGGTAACCTTAATGTTCTTGAGATTTAGTCGTACTAAGAGGCAAACCCAAGAATGGAGGAGAGGTTGACGATCATCTAGGTCAACCCGCTGTCTTGCGCAAGAATTCCTCATAACAGCATCCCTGAACAGAGAAACACCCAGCTTCTGTTTAAAGCGTTGTTGTTCCTCAACCACAGGAACTTTAAAAGGTGGGGACTTCAACTCCCAGGATTCCCCAGCCAATACAGAACTGGCCGAGGTGGCGCAGTGGTTAAATGCAGCACTGCAGGCCACTTCAGCTGACTGCAGTTCGGCGGTTCAAATCTCACCGGCTCAAGGTTGACTCAGCCTTCCATCCTTCCGAGGCGGGTGAAATGAGGACCCAGACTGTGGGGGCGATATGCTGACTCTGTAAACCGCTTAGAGAGGGCTGAAAGCCCCAGGAAGCGGTATATAAGTCTAACTGCTATTGCTATTGCTAACTCTGGGAGTTGAAGTCCGCACCTCTTAAAAGTCCCCGGGGTTGAGGACCACTGCTTTCAATTCTTCCAACACAGAAGCCACCTCCACCCCTGGTGGACCTGTTCCATTATTGCATTGCAGAAAAATGGAAAAGAAAACTGAAGTTCGGGATATAATATACTCTCTCCCTGCTTTAAAGCCGGAGGTATCGCTTTGACGTGAATACAGCTGCCCTCCAGGACCAGGTCCAAAGCATCTGCAGCTGATCCTACCACTCTTGCACAGCCTAGGGAAGGGGTCAGCAACCCACAGCACTGCAGCCACATCTGCCTCTCTCATCCCTCGGCTGCGGCTCCCTGTGGCTCAAAATATGCGTCACAAGCGCCAATATGCGGCACCCCGCCACAGTTTATTGAGCTTTTCGACTCCCGGTAGACCAACCATGGATAAATCCCAAGAAAAGAAAAGTTTCAGAAGAAAACGAACCGTTTAATTCAACTACCTCGGCTAGTTCTGTGGGCGCTCGGGAAATAGCCAGGCACGGGGAGGGTTTTGTGGCTCCCGGTGTTTTCTTTTCTGTGGGGAACGGGTCCAAATGGCTCTTTGGGCACTTAAGGTTGCCGACCACTGGCCCAGGGGCTTTTGGGGGGGCTACGATGCTTCAGTTGTTGTGTGCTGAATGCCCGTACCCCCAGGCCAACAGGGGGGACTTCGCCCAGCCTTTTATTCTGCTGGGTCTTGCTGGGTGGAAAGGCTGCAGGCCTCCCTGGGTTTGCCTGCAGCGGGAGGCGAGCTCTGCAGAAGATCATTTTCTGTTTTGGTGTGGCTGACCTCATCCTTCCCGCCTGGCACTTGCCAAGGTGAACATTAGTGAGACTTCCTCCAGCCGCCTTGGGCTTTGCGTGCCTAGCTGAGGGGCTGGCCTTGGGAAAGCGGTGGGGCAGGGTCCAGGGTTCTTTGGAAGGGAGGGGGAAGCCTCAGATGGCTAAGGGAGAGGAAGGTTACTTGAAGCTTCTGTAAGTGCCCGGAGGGCAGGAAGCACAAAGGAGAAGCTGGAATAGCCCTGTGAGTCTTTTGTTGAGAAAAAGAAAAGAGAAACTTGTTTTCTTTTTTTTAAAAGTACCATTTACTTTAAAAAAACCCCACAACTCTGAAGCAGAGTTGAGCCAAAGTTTGTTTGTCTATCTATCTATCTATCTATCTATCTATCTATCTATCTATCTATCTATCTATCTATCTATCTATCTATCTATCTATCTATCATCTATCTATCTATCTGTCATCTATCTATCATCTATCTATCTATCTCATCTATCTATCTATCATCTATCTATCATCTATCTATCTATCTATCTATCTATCTATCTATCTCATCTATCTCATCTATCTATCTGTCTATCTCTCTGTCTATCTCTCTATCATCTATCTATCTATCTATCTATCTATCTATCTATCATCTATCTATCTATCTGTCATCTATCTATCATCTATCTATCTATCTCATCTATCTATCTATCTATCATCTATCTATCATCTATCTATCTATCTATCTATCTATCTATCTATCTATCTATCTATCTATCTATCATCTATCATCTATCATCTATCTATCTATATCTATCTATCTATCTATCTATCTATCTATCTATCTATCTATCATCTATCTCTCTGTCTATCTATCTATCATCTGTCTGTCGGTCTGTCTATCTATCTATCTATCTATTATCTATCTATCATCTGTCTATCATCTATGTATCTCTCTATCTCTTATCTCTCTCTCTCTATCATCTATCTATTTATCTCTCTATCTCTGGGTGCTAAAACCTGGGGAGGAAAAAGGCCAGCTGCTTTACAAATGGAAAGTCGAGGAAAAAGGGGAAATTAAATGAAGCGGAACTCTGTTCCCTTGCTCATCTCTGCTCTCCTGCCTTGTATCTTAGAGAGCTTTCCAAGGTCCTGCAGCCCCACTGCGCAGCCCTCTTGGCCACTCTCTGAAGCTGGGGGCTCCTACTCCGGTGCCGGGCTTGACTTAAGGCATTTGGGGAATGCACTGATGGAGGTGGGACTCTTGAGGACCTGGGAAACTCCTTGGCACAGGTTGCCTCCTTGCTGCATACTGGCAGTTGGCCACGATGCAGATTTCCCAGCCCTTACCAGGGAAGCGTGTGTGTGTGTGTGTGTGTGTGTGTGTGTGTGTGCGTGTGCTGACTTGGGAAACAAGCAGTCGCTTCCTTGCAACCCTGATTCCAGGCCCTGTTAGGGGGTCTCAAGGGTGGCCCAGTGTTTGGACTTTTCATACTATCCTACTTTAGCCTGGAAATCAGGCTTAGGCCAGCCCTATTGGGATTACTTGGTTTTTGCCAAGGGAGAGATGTACTTCTTTGAATGAATGGATGATGGATGTTTGTCAGCCTTGCGAGGTAATCCAGAAAACACGCCTACCCAGGAGACTTCAACTCCCAGAATTCCCCAGCTAGTAGACGCAGATTTCAACTCCCAGAATTCCCCCAATAGCAGGTCGGACTTCAACTCCCAGAATTCCCTAGCTGATAGGTGCAGACTTCAACTCACAGAATTCTCCAACTGGAGGTCTAGACTTCAAATCGTAGAATTCCTTAGCTACCTGATGTGGACTTCAACTCCCAGAATTCCCCAAGTAACAGATGTGGACTTCAACACTCAGAATTCTCCAGCTATCAGGGTGTGGATGGATGGGCAAGTGCCTGTGTGCCTGCCTGCCTGATGATTGGGTGGATGTTTGGACTGGTGGGTTGGAGGGTCGTTGGGTGGGTGTGTGCCTGCCTGCCTGCCTGGATGATTGGATGGGTGATAGGATGGATGGATATGTGACTGGCTGGCTGGCTTCCTTCCTGCCTTCCTTTCTGCCTGGATGATTGGATAATTGGATTGATGATTGGATGGATGGGTGGGTGGTTTCCTGCCTGCCTCTGTTCCTGCAAGCCTGCCTGCCTGCATGCCTGGATGATTGGATAATTGAATGGATGAAGGGATGGGTGGGTGGCTGCCTGCCTGCCTGCCTGCCTGATGATTGGATAATTGGATTGATCATTGGATGGATGGGTGGGTGGTTTCCTGCCTGCCTGCCTGGGTGTTTGAATGGTTGGATAATTGGATGGATGGGTGAGTGGCTTCCTTCCTTCCTACCTGCCTGCCTGCCTGCCTGGATGTTTGGATGATTGGATGGGTGGGTTGGTGGGTGGGTGGCTGCCTTTCTGTCTGCTTGCCTGTCTGGATGATTGGATGGATGATAGGATGGATGGATGGGTTGCTTGCTGCCTGCCTGGATGATTGGCTAATTGGCTAATTGGATTTATGATTGGATGGATGAGTGGTTTCCTGCATGCCTGGATGATTGGATAATTGAATGGATGAAGGGATGGGTGGGTGGCTGCCTGCCTGCCTGCCTGATGATTGGATAATTGGATTGATCATTGGATGGATGGGTGGTTTCCTGCCTGCCTGTCTTCCAGCAAGCCTGCCTGCCTACCTGGGTGTTTGAATGATTGGATGGATGGATGGATGTGTGGGTGGCTTCCTGCCTGCCTGCCTGCCTGACAGATACACAGCCTTCCTTCCTTCCTTCCTTCCTCCTTCCTTCCTCCTTCCTTCCTCCTTCCTTCCTACCTTCCTTCCTTCCTTCCTTCCTTCCTCCTTCCTTCCTCCTTCCTTCCTCCTTCCTACCTACCTTCCTTCCTTCCTTCCTTCCTTCCTTCCTTCCTTCCTACCTTACTTACTTACTTACTTACTTACTTACTTACTTACTTACTTACTTACTTACTTACTGGATCTTTGGATGATTTGATGGAAATTTGGTTGGGTGAGTTGGTGGGTGGTTGAGTGGGTGACTGCCTTTCAGTCAGTCTGCCTGCCTGGATGATTGGATGAATGATAAGATGGATGGATGAGTGGCTGGATGCCTGCCTGCCTGCCTGCCTGCCTGCCTGGATGATTGGATACATAGATCTATCCCATTTCAGCTCTAGATTTCAGCTCTCAGAATTCCCCAGCCAGCATGGAAGTTGAAGTCTTCACGTTTTAAAAAGTTGCCAAAAGTTCCTTAAAGTCCTCCTGCATTTCCCCCTCCCCTCCGATCACCTCCTTGCTTCAGCGTCCCTCTCCTTAGCCCCATTCTTTTAGCAGGATGTCTTGCCCAGAGATCCCATTATCTCGAATATTGCACAGGGTGAAATCAATAGGTAAATGAAGAACCCAGGTAAACACACCAAAGTAATATTGACAACTCTTACCAAAAGGCACCTTTGTGGAACGAGGGAGGTTTCGATGGCCGTGGGATTCCTTTTAAGACAAGTCAGGCCGAGCGGCTGTGTCCGTGGTTGGGGGGGCCTTCCATTCAGTGACCCTGTTTTTGTTTTTTTTCCCCTTTTTCCCCAGCGTGGAAGACATCCTGTGCCTGGCGGACTCTGCGTCCATTTCGGAACTCGCCCTAGATGGCAACCCCATAGCGCAGGAGGCATGGTACAAGCCGACCATTCTCCACCATATGATGCAGCTCCGGCAGCTGGATATGAAAAAAATCACAGTGAGAACACGGGGCCCTTGGGAAGAGCTTCCAGCAGCTAAGCAGCCCTTGAGAGGCACTGTTTCTCAACCTTGGCAACTTGAAGATGTCCGGACTTCAACTCCCAGAATTCCCCAGCCAGCGAATGCTGGCTGGGGAATTCTGGGAGTTGAAGTCCGGACATCTTCAAGTTGCCAAGGTTGAGAAACACTGACTTAGAGTAAGATCCTACAATGCTGGGAAGGGAAAGGCGAACTTCTTTCTATCCTAATTTTACCCCATTTCCAGTCTGAAAAAAATCTGTTGGACCAGCATAAAACTCTTGATATTTTTAACCTTGGTGTCCATTCATTCATTCATTCATTCATTCATCCATCCATCCCTGATCTTCCTACTCAGAGCTGTTCCTGACAACATTACAGCCTCCACCTGAGCTTTGTGGCTTACTATAATGCTCATCTTCGTAATTTCTGACCCAAGATGCTCCGATGAAACTGGCAACTCGCTCCTCGCATTTTCCCCTCCATTAAACTCAATCTCGTTGACTCCCGTCCCCATTTGCTGGCTGGGGAATTCTGGGAGTTGAAGTCCGGACATCTTCAAGTTGCCAAGGTTGAGAAACACTGCCTTGAGGTCTCCCTTCAGCATCGCTAGGACATTCCTCCTCGTTCTCAGAAAGAAAACCAGGATAAAAATTCTCTCTCTCTTTTTTTTTCTTTAAAATTTCAGTCCTTAGCAAGCACTGGTGATGTTACCCGGCTTGGTCACGAAACGTCTGCCAGGGAACCACCCAGCTCAGACAGCGACAAGGGGACCCACAGTTCTTAAACTTGGCAGATTTACGAGTTGAATTTTAAATGAAACGAAACACTTTGACAGCCGCAAAAGTTTCCCGGGGGGCAGGAAATGCCAAACCGCCTTTGAATCTGGGGAGGCGAAGCCGTTGCTGAGATTTTAGGGCAGACAAATGATTTTCTCTAAGGCCCAATATAGTCATAACGAAGCTGCAGCATGAAGCCCTGAGTTGGCCGCCAGAGGTTCAGCTTTTCAATAAGCAAGATGGCTTGGTTTTTTTTTTTTAAATAAGAGCTTTCATTTTTTAAAAATTCTGGCTATTAATTCCTACAGCATTTTTCAGAGCAGCGAGCTTAGTACGGCTTCCCTCAAATATCCCGCAACTTGGTAGACTTCAACTCCCAGAATTCCCCAGCCTGCTTGCCTAGATTTTATTTTTTCTTGTATAGATAGTTTTTTATTTTCCATTTTCATTTTCGTACAGTCACATATATACTGTGCATAACCGGGGCCATATAACATTAAACAATAAACACAGCCATTCCTCTTGTCAATAATACCCCCCAAAATAGCAATAGCAATAGCAGTAGACTTATATACCGCTTCATAGGCCTTTCAGGCCTCTCTAAGCGGTTTACAGAGAGTCAGCATATTGCCCCCAACAATCCGGGTCCTCATTTTACCCACCTCGGAAGGATGGAAGGCTGAGTCAACCCTGAGCCGGTGAGATTTGAACCGCTGACCTGCTGATCTAGCAGTAGCCTGCAGTGCTGCATTTAACCACTGCGCCAATGTGCCTCTTCGACCCTCCATACACCCTTTCTTTCGCCCCCCTCCAACTTTCCATCTTCCCTCCATCCTTCCCCTCTACCCTACTTCCCCTCCCCCTCTACCACACCTCCTAGATTTTATTTTTTGACGCTTCTGACTTGAAACTTCCTTCTGGGTTTACCTGGGATGGAAAGGGTCCAACCGAGATGTGGTGCACGATGCCCATTAGGGGGCGCCACTAACCCAATGGAAGAGTTGATCCCTGCTTTAGGCGTCCAAGGATTTGCATGGGGAGAGGAAGGCTTGGGAGGGAGGGGGGGGGGGGTCCCCAGCTTCTCCTGATCTTCAGTCTGTAGACCAGTACCCCGAAGATCTTGCAGATACACAGAAGCCAATTTTTTTAGGATCTAAATGCCGTCTATAAAACATCTTATAAAAGTTTTCTCTCAAGTTTTGGGCTTGTGTAAATTTTACATTTCTCACCCATATCTTTTCCCATGTATCCAACATTATTGGTTCTTCAATATTTTTGAGCCCACTTTATCATACAGTCTTTAACTAATTCTGTTTCTGAGTCCATTTCTATATTAATACATTATATAATCTCTTTATATGCGTTGGACTTTGATCTCTTAAGTGAGGATCCTCTTGATCGGGATCTGATTTGATTTGGGTCACATCTCCAGCATTTAGGTTGTAGATTCGGATACATAGAAGCAGTGGACCCTGTCTTATTGTGGGAGTCTTGGGGAGAACTGAGCGCTTGTCTTTTTGTGTGTGTTTGACTCCAGGAAGAAGAGCGGCGCTTGGCCTCCGTCGCCCTAAGAAAAGAGGAAGAGAAAAGGCGTGAAACTCACAGGCAGACTTTGTTAAAGGTATCGTTGCGACGATGCAAGCTAACAAACCCTCGATTCCTGGTTACCTCCCAGCCCGGAGCCTTTTCTTTCTTTCTTTTTTTTAAAAAAAATATTTTTTTTATTTCCGTTTTCATAACATACAATCACATGTATACTATTCCATAGCCAATATCCTATAGTATTAAATAGTAATTACATCAGTTCCTCTTGTCATCAACGCCCAGAAAGATAAAAACCCATTATTAGCTCTTCTGCTCTCCATACACCTCTTCCTTCTGCCTCTCTCCTACCTCCTTTCTTCCCTCCATCCTCCTTTCCTACTCTACTTCCCCTTCGTTTCTCCTTCTCCTCTCTCTTCATTCCACTCCTCCTCATCTTCCCCCCCTTACCCTCTCTCCTGTCCCTCTCTTCCTATCTTTCTTCTCTCCTCTGTTTCCCACTCTTCCTCTCATTCACTTGGTGTATTTCAGCTTCTGAGCAACCTCCATTCTATGTTGATGGTATTTATGCTTCCATATCAATATACTTAACATATTAGATCTTCTGCTCTCCATACACCTCTTTCTTCTGCCTCTCTCCTCCCTCCTTTCTTCCCTCCATCCTCCTTTTCTACTCTACTTCCCCTTCCTTTCTCCTTCTCCTCTCTCTTCATTCCACTCCTCCTTATCCTCCTCATCTTCCCCCCTTATCCTTTCTCCTATCCCTCTCTTCCCATCTTTCTTCTCTCCTCTGCTTCCCACTCTTCCTCTCATTCACTTGGTGTATTTCAGCTTCTGAGCAACCTCCATTCTATGTTGATGGTATTTATGCTTCCATATCAATATACTTAACATATTAGATCTTCTGCTCTCCATACACCTCTTTCTTCTGCCTCTCTCCTCCCTCCTTTCTTCCCTCCATCCTCCTTTTCTACTCTACTTCCCCTTCCTTTCTCCTTCTCCTCTCTCTTCATTCCACTCCTCCTTATCCTCCTCATCTTCCCCCCTTATCCTTTCTCCTATCCCTCTCTTCCCATCTTTCTTCTCTCCTCTGCTTCCCACTCTTCCTCTCATTCACTTGGTGTATTTCAGCTTCTGAGCAAACTCCATTCTATGTTGATGGTATTTATGCTTCCATATCAATATACTTAACATATTAGATCTTCTGCTCTCCATACACCTCTTTCTTCTGCCTCTCTCCTCCCTCCTTTCTTCCCTCCATCCTCCTTTTCTACTCTACTTCCCCTTCCTTTCTCCTTCTCCTCTCTCTTCATTCCACTCCTCCTTCTCCTCCTCATCTTCCCCCCTTACCCTCTCTCCTATCCCTCTCTTCCTATCTTTCTTCTCTCCTCTGTTTCCCACTCTTCCTCTCTCCTATCCCTCTCTTCCTATCTTTCTTCTCTCCTCTGTTTCCCACTCTTCCTCTCTCCTATCCCTCTCTTCCCATCTTTCTTCTCCCTTCTGTTTCCCACTCTTCCTCTCATTGGTGCATTTCAGCTTCCATATCAATATACTTAACACATCCTAGTTTTAAAGAAAAAATAATAATAATAATAATAGTAATGAAAATATAAGAGAAGACAGTATACATGTGGAGTCAAATTACATTAAAATCTCACACGTCTCGTCAAACCTGATATATATCCCTCCCTCCCCCCGCCCCCCCAACCCCCCCCCCCCAGCCTTCCCTCCCCCGACTTCCCAGAACCCATACACGGTATAGATCTTTAACAAAGACAGTCTAAAATATATTGCAAAAGGGCCTTTCGTATGGTGGTAGAGACACATTACGCTCCTTACCACCACGGTCTCCTTACCACTTAAACCTGGCAGGGGGAGATAACCACGATCGTCCCGGGACTCCTTAAGTGGGTTGTTGTTGTTTTTTGCAAACCGGGCAGCGACTTATTCCCGGGCCGCAGCTTCGATCTGGACTCCCAATCCCTTTTTTTCCAGGAGAAGAAGCGCTTAACCATCTGCAACATCGCCCATCACTGGGAAGTGCAGCAGAGCCGTCTCGCCCGGAAGCTTCCGAACCCGGAGCATCTCCAAGGCGAGGAGCCCTGTCAGAACAACAGGAATGCGGCCTGCGAGTTTCTCGAGGAGGAAGGCAGGTAGGCGGCATCGCGGAGTTCGGTCCAGGACGAGGCCTTCTTGGAAATCGAAAGGTCTCCTTCCTCCAACAGCCTCAAGCCGGGCAGCTTTCAGAGGCCTGGACTTCAACTCCCAGAATTCCCCAGCCAGCCTATGGCTGGCTGGGGGATTCTGGGAGTTGAAGTCCAGGCCTCTGAAAGCTGCCCAGCTGCTTCAGCAACACTCACCCAACCTCTCTCAGGGTAGTCCTCAACTTAACGACCACAGCAGGTATCCCTCGACTTTCAACATTTCATTTAGTGACCATCCGAAGCTGCAACGGCACTCAAAAAAAAGGGACTTACGACCACTTTTCACCCTTATGACGGTTGCTGCATCCCCATGGTCAGGTCAAAATCCAGACTCCTTGGCAACGGTTTCGTATTTATGACGGTTGCAGCGTCCCAGCGTTCACACGATCGGTGGCCTTCTGACGAGTCGACGGGGAAGTCAGATTCACTTAACCGCGTGACTCGCTGAACAACTGCAGTGTGACTCACTCAGCAACCGTGGCATGGGAGGTCGCCAAGGTGGCGCAGTGGTTAAATGCAGCACTGCAGGCTACTGCTAGATCAGCAGGTCAGTGGTTCAAATCTCACCGGCTCAGGGTTGACTCAGCCTTCCATCCTTCCGAGGTGGGTAAAATGAGGACCCAGATTGTTGGGGGCAATATGCTGACTCTCTGTAAACCGCTTAGAGAGGGCTGAAAGCCCTATGAAGCGGTATATAAGTCTACTGCTATTGCTATTACTGCTATTGCCAAATGGGGCAAAGTCTCGCTTAGCGACGTAAATTTTGGGCTCCGTTTTGGTTGTAAATCGGGGATTACGTGTCGTTTCGAAATCCTTATTTCTTCCCCCCCCCCATCTGTATTTAAATCCTGGTTTTCCTCCCCTGCTTTCCTCCTCTCTCCTCCCCCCCATAAATATACAACCGGTTGTGTGATCTCTCTCTCTCTCTCTCTCTCCGACAAACAAGCGTTTCCTGCCAGATCCAACGGGCGTGAAGCTGCTAATTCTTTGCGCATGAACGGCTCCCGTCAACACGGCCCCTCGGAACAGTTCCCCCCCCCCTCCCCAGTTGGTCCATCTCTCTCTTTCTCTCTCTCTCTCTTTCTCTCCCCCTCTGGCACCTGTGTTATTTTAAGGAGCAACTCTTCCTTAGCTCCGACTCGCTGGTGATTCATACGATAATTTCTGGAATTATTGGCTGTGCCTGTGTGTTTCTCACTGCTTTGAGCTGCTTTGCCAAAGCCAATAATCATAATTTATTCAGGTTATTTTTAAGAAAAACACGCGCACGCACCAGACAGGGTGTGTTTTAAAAAAAACTCCTCCGCAGTGAAGGCATCAATGCTTCTTTCAGGACTTAAAAGTGGAAGCTGCGTGTTTGTGTGTGAGTAGGAAGGGCCAGCACGGCTGTCCTGTGTGACCTTAACACTGTTTTAAGAGAAGGAACCTCGAAAGAACGCAAGATTCCAGGCAGACCGCGTTCCCCGTCCTTGTCCACTTGAAGACATGGGGACTTCATCTCCCAGAATTCCTCAGCTGGCCAGGGGATTCTGGGGAGTGAAGTCCATGCGTCTTCCACTGGACAACATTGGGCAAAAGGCCTTTACGAGAAGGCCATTGTCAGGGTTCCAAATAGCATCCGAAAGTAAATCAGAATCCGAGACAAAGAATTCCTCAAAGTTCCCATTGATGAAGACAGCCATGTTGGCACATCTGGGAAACCCCGAATCTGAAAGCTTCCCGGTTTTCCCCACCCAGTTGAAAGTTCAAGATCTTTCCCCTCACACCCACAAGCCCATCACATGGTCCAATCTCCCACTGCCATGAAGACAGATTCCTCCCATCCAGTTCCGGTCAGGTGCAGAGACAAAGATGACCTTCGCTTTCTAAGAAGAATGTTGTTATGGCTACATATCACCCAACTCCGTATAATCCCATTTCCCCACAATGGAAAATGCTTAGTAAAAAGTGGGGCAGGCCTGAAGTCCAAAAAGAAAAGATGGCATCTCCAGCGGGGTAGACCAGGGGTTGGGAACCTTGGCTCTGTTATGACTTGTGGACTTCGACTCCCAGAAGGCTGGCTCGGGAATTCTGGAGTTGAAGTCCCTAAGTGCTACAAGAAAGGGCCACGGTTCTCTACCCGTGGAGGAGACCATGTAGGACATCAAGGGGGACCACAACATCTCGAATGGCATCCAGAAGACCCCTTCCCTGACTCTCAACGTTGGTTCCCTCCAGGTTCCATTCCTCTCTCTGCCCCCTTTAAGGGCTAAGAAAGCAGCTTTTCCTTTGTCCCTCTGCTGTCTCCGGCGTTATAGCGGAACCAGGCAAGCGCCGGAAAAAATAGACCTTCCAATCCCTACAAAATCCATTTCTTCACCCTAGAGTCCCTCCTGAGTGGCTTCCATGAAGATCAGGGCCTCCCACCCACCCCGAGAACTTCTGGCATTTCCTCCTCCTTCCAGTTAAAGGAACATTTTCCAGGCAATGTTCTTTTTTTCTTTTATCCAATTGGGGAAAACCTCCGAAGCGAGTTTATTCTTAGTAGTTTCTCCATCAAGAATGCCATTATTATTATTATTATTATACAATTGTATCACAGCGGCCAGTTGTTTCGCCGGATTTGGCATTGGTTACTAGTCGGGCCCCACCCAGGGGCCTAGGACGTCGTAACGTATTTTCGTAATATGCGTGCAGATCCAAGCAGTGCGGCTTTTTGCATTTGACTGATGGTGATTTTGTCAATTTTTAACTGTTTTAAATGTAATTCCAGTCCTTTTGGAATAGCACCCAGTGTGCCGATTACCACTGGAATTACCACTGCTGGTTTGTGCCATAGTCGTTGAATTTCGATTTTTAAGTCCTGGTATTTTGCTATTTTTTTCATGTTCCTTCTCGGCGACCCTGCTATCACCTGGTATTGCGATATGATTATAACCTTATTTTTCTCAACCAGTGTGATGTCTGGTGTACTATGGGCCAGTATTTTGTCACTTTGTATGCGGAAATCCCATAAGATCTTGACCATCTGATTTTCGGTGACTTTTTCAGGCTGATGTTCCCACCAGTTTGTTGCTGTTTTAATATTAAAATTTTTGCACAAATTCCAATGGATTATTATTATTATACAATTGTATCACAGCGGCCAGTTGTTTCGCCGGATTTGGCATTGGTTACTATTATTATTATTATTCTTTTTTCAGTCCCGTCTCTCTGTTTTTTTCCCCCCTGCCTCGTAAAATATGAAGTGTCAAGCGAGTTTTCCACATTCCTTCTGGAAACCGTAATTCACTTTTCGCACGGAGGGAAGAACGTTGGAAGAATTAACTGTCTTCATTCCTCTCGGGCGAAAGCGGGCACACGCACGCACGCAGGAAGCAGCACGCCCTGAAAGAAACCCAGCCTCCTCCCTCCCACTTTGATAGACTCCGTCCCAGGCAGGGAAACTCCGGCCTCTCCAGCTCCTCCTGCATTCCGGAGGGGCGTTACTCAAGGAACTGCCCTCGGACGAGAGGGCTTGGAACGGCAGGCAAAGCTCCCCCCCCCCCCAAGCTCTCCCCAGTTCAACCAGGGCGTCAACAGCGGTTTCTGCAGACTCCAGATATTTGAGCTTCTGTTGCGTTTCTATAAATCAAAATCACAGGAGCCATCAAAGCATTTTTTTTTTAAAAAAGTGCTTTTCTGTGCCTCGACACGAGGCAGGAGAACACAAACCGTAGCTGTTGCCTTTAGGAAGGGAGCCGACGGTGGGCCAATCGCGGCTTTCTTTGCCATCCCTGTTGGCTGCCCGGAGGAGCGCGATGGCTCCAGCCAGTCCCAAAGGCTTAATGCCCTAACCCTCCGTAAAGCACTGAGCCCAAGAGTGGCACAGTGGTTGGAGTGCAGTACTGCAGGCTCCGGCTGCCGGCTGCCTGCAGTTTAGCAAATGGAATCTCACCAGGCTCAAAGTTGACTCAGCTTTCCGTCCTTCCGAGGTGGGTAAAATGAGGACCCAGATTGTTGGGGTTTGCAAGAGGCTGACTCTGCAAACCACTTAGAGAGGGCTGGAAAGGACTGTGAAGCAGCATATAAGTCTAAGGGCTATTGCTAGTTCCCTCCCTCCCTCCCTCCCTCCCTCCCTCCCTCCTTCCTTCCTTCCTTCCTTCCATCCTTCCTCCCATCCTTCCTTCCTTCCTTCCATCCTTCCTTCCATCCTTCCTCCCATCCTTCCTTCCCTCCTTCCATCCTTCCTTCCTTCCTTCCTTCCTTCCTTCCCAGTGGTTAGAATGCAGCATTGCAGGCTAACGCTGCCCACTGCCGGCAGTTCGATCCTCAATGGCTCAAAGTTGACTCAGCCTTCCATCCTTCCGAGGTGGGTGAAATGAGGACCCAGACTGTGGGGGCGATATGCTGACTCTGTAAACCGCTTAGAGAGGGCTGAAAGCCCTATGAAGCGGTATATAAGTCTAACTGCTATTGCTAACTGCTATTTAAGCCTCCGTCTCTGCTTT
>NW_028261382.1:2016098-2138598 GCF_051295495.1 Thamnophis sirtalis
AACCGGGGTGTTTCATTTTTTTATTTTTCCCAATAAAGGCCGATTCTGGAGACGCAGCAAATTTTAACAAGTTTTGCAACCGGTTACAAACTCGGGTTTCCCTCCGGTCGCTCGTTAAAACGTAGGAAATATATTTAGCCCTGCTAAATATTCGCAAAGCTTCGCTTCTCGGTTTGTTTTCTTGGCCTTGGTCCACCGTGGAGCAGAGGGTTGAAGGGAGCCAAGATCCTAAACTCCCCTGGAACCTCCCAGAAGGAGAAAAGAAGGAACACTTATTTTCTCACCAAGGGGGAAACTGTTCCGCTGACGTCCTCCAGGATCCTATATAAAACAACCGGCCCATTCTATTTTGAATGCTGAACGCTAAAACAGCCTGGTGTTTTTCTTAGTCCCCCATAAATTGTTTTTTTTGGGGAATTTGTTGGATTGTTCTTATACCCTGAGACTGTTTGTATGGGTATATATTTATTTTCTCTCCTCCCCCCTTCTCTCTCTTTCTCTCTCCTCTTTTCTCTTTCTCCCAATCCCTTTCTCTTTCTCTCCCCTCTTTCTGTTTCTCTTCTCTCTTTCCCTCTCCTCTCTCTCTCTCTTTCTCTTTCTCTCCCCTTTCTCTCTCCTCTCTTTCTCTCTCCTCCCCTCTTTCTCTTTCTCTCCCTTTCTGTTTCTCCTTTCTCTTTCTCTCTCCTCTCTCTCTTGCTCTTTCTCTCTCCTTTCTTTCTCTCTCCTCTCTTTCTCTCTCCTCCCCTCTCTTTCTCTTTCTCCCACTCACTTTCTCTTTTCTCTCCCCTCTTTCTGTTTCTCTTCTCTCTTTCCCTCTCCTCTCTCTTTCTCTTTCTCTTTCTCCTTTCTTTCTCTCTCCTCTCTTTCTCTCTCCTCCCCTCTTTCTCTTTCTCTCCCTTTCTGTTTCTCCTCTCTCTTTCTCCTCTCTCTCTTGCTCTTTCTCTCTCCTTTCTTTCTCTCTCCTCTCTTCTCTCTCCTCTCTCCTCCCCTCTCTTTCTCTTTCTCTCCCCTCTTTCTGTTTCTCCTCTCTCTTTCTCTTTCCTTTCTCTTGCTCTTTCTCCTTTCTCTCTCTCTCTCTCTTTCTCCCCTCTTTCACTCTCCTCTCTCTCCCTCTTTCACTCTCCTCTCTCTTTCTCTCCTCCCTCTCTCCTCTCTTTGTCTCTCTCTTTCTCCTCTCTCTCCTCTGTCTTTCTCTCTCTTTGTCTCTTTTTCTCCTCTCTCTCCTCTCTTTCTTTCTCTCTCCTCTCTCTCTCTTCCTCTCTCCCCCCCTCTCTCCCCCCTCTCTCCCCCTCTCTCTCCCACTCCCATTCCCTCCCTCTCTCCTTCCTTCCTTCTCTCTCCCTTCCCCCCCTCTCTCTCCTCTCTATCTCTTGGAAGGGAGTTGGAAGGAACCCTGGAGGCCATCTAGCCCAACCCCCTACTCAAGCAGGAAATCCCGTATACCATTCCAGACAAGTGGCTGCCTAGTTTCTTCTGAAAAGCCTCCACTGACGGAGCCCCCACGGAGGCCAGCCCTCCCACCCACCAATGGCTAATTCTGCTGATTAATTGCCTCGGTTGTGCTGTCTCTCACACAGGAGCTGTTGGGCCTCCCAAAGTCCCTGTTGGAATTTATCCATGTTTTTTGGGGGGTTGAGGCTGCTTTGCTTTGGTTCCTCTTCGACTTCTCTCTCTCTCTTATTTCTTCCTCTTCCTCCTCTGCAGGTAACTCAGAACGACATGATCATGGCTGAAAGGCTCTTTGGGATCTTGGCCTACGTGGCATCTTCCAACGTGCCCTACTACCGCCTGATCTCGCTGCTGGGAGACTGCAGGTAAACAAGGGAGGATAAGCAGAGGGGCAGGGAGGGAGGGAGGAAAGACAAAAGAAGGGAGGGAGGGAAGGAGCAAAGAAGGGAGGGAGGGAAGGAAGGAGGAAAGAAGGGAGGGAGGAAAGATAAAAGAAGGGAGAGAGGGAAGGAGGAAAGAAGAGAGGGAGATAGGGAAGGAAGAAGGAAAGAAGGGAGGGAGGGAAGGAGGAAAGAAGGGAGGGAGGAAAGATAAAAGAAGGGAGGGAGGGAGGAAAGGGAGGGAGATAGGGAAGAAGGGAGGGAGGAAAGATAAAAGATGGGAGAGAGGGAAGGAGGAAAGAAGGGAGGGAGGAAAGATAAAAGAAGGAGGGAGGGAGGGAAGGAGGAAAGAAGGAGGGAAGGGAGAGAGGGAAGGAGGAAAGAAGGGAGGGAGGGAAGCAGGAAAGAAGGGAGGGAGGAAGGAAAGGGAGGGAGATAGGGAAGAGGGGAGGGAGGAAAGATAAAAGATGGGAGAGAGGGAAGGGAGGAAAGAAGGGAGGGAGGGAAAGATAAAAGAGGAGGGAGGGAAGGGAGGGAGATAGGGAAGAAGGGAGGGAGGAAAGATAAAAGAAGAGAGAGAGGGAAGGAGGAAAGAAGAGAGGGAGAAAAGATAAAAGATGGGAGAGAGGGAGGGAGGATAAAAGAAGAGAAGGGAGGGATGGAGGAAAGGGGAGGGAGGAAGAAAGAAAGAAAGAAAGGATAAAAGGAGGGAGGGACTTGGAGAGGCTGCTAAACAAATGTTTGTAAGCCGAGAACTCCTCCTGTCTGCCTTCGGTGTCTCTGGATATGCAGTTCAGCTGCTCCTCTCTGCCCAACCTGAACCAAAGGCTTGGAAAGGTTTATTAGCTGGTTCTGAGTTTCCATCTTTGAGCTCTCTTTGGTTCCAGGTGTGTCCCCCCCCCTCCCTTCCTCCGCGCTGCTCCTCAGGTCGTTTCCCAAATCCGTGTTTGTCCAACCCGCGTGACAGGTGCCGCCTGTCCTAACCACTTGCACCTCCGAAATCCTGGCACGGAAGAGGAAGGAGGCCACACAGGCAGGGGAGGAATAAATCAGCTTCCCACAAGCCAACGAAAGCGTCTCCATCCACCATCGGACTCGGCAGGATTTGATAGACTCGTCAATCTGTTTCCCCCCCCCCCCTCTCTCGCCTGTCCCCAGGAAGAAGCAGCTCTGCTTCCTCTTGGAGGCCAAAGGAAAGAAATTCGGGACAGCGAGCGACAACGGCAACAACCGGCGGAAGCCTGAAGGGGAAAACAGCACCCGATCCGTTCTGACGTACATTTCGGGGGTTTTACAGGCGGAAAAGCAGGAGGTGAGAGGCGTCTGGAGGGAATTAGGGCCGCGGAGGAAAAGGCTGCTTGGCCCGAGTTGCTTCGTTGAGTTGAAATCGTTTCTCAGCTTTACAATCAGTTTCTTACATAATTTCCTTTGCCCAAAAGGCCCTTCTGATTTCCTCTGAGGAAACAGTTCGCTTTAAGGTCCAGCAGGGAAAATTCACGATGCCTGAGCGTTAGCTCATTCTTCCCTTCCCTTCCCTCCCTCCTCTCTCCCACCCTCCTTCCCACCCTTCCTTCCTTCCAATAGAATAAATATAGAATAGAATAGAAAATAGAATAGAATAGAAAATAGAATAGAATATAGAAAATAATAGAGAATAGAATAGAAAATAGAGTAGAATACAGAATAGAAAATAGAATAGAATAGAAAATAGAATAGAATAGAAAATAGAATAGAATAGAAAATAGAATAGAATAGAAAATAGAATAGAATAGAAAATAGAATAGAATATAGAAAATAATAGAAAATAGAACAGAATAAAAAATAGAATAGAATAGAATATAGAAAATAATAGAAAATAGAATAGAAAATAGAATAGAATTGAAAATAAAATAGAATAGAATAGAAAATAGAATTGAATTGAAAATAAAATAGAATAGAATAGAAAGTAGAATAGAATTGAAAAAACAGTTGGGAGGGACCTTGAGGTCTTCTAGTCCAACCCCCTGCTTAGGCAGGAACCCCTTCACCACTTCAGACAAATGGTTACCCAGCATCTTCTTAAAAACTTCCAGTGTCGGAGAATTCACAACTTCTGGAGGCAAGTCAGTCCTTCCTTCCTTCCTTCCTTCCTTCCTTCCTTCCTTCCTTCCTTCCTTCCTTCCTTCCTTCCTTCCTTCCTTCCTTCCTTCCTAAAAATTATCTGAATTCTCCTGTAAGAGAGGCTATCTTACCATTGTGATAACTCCGATTCCCTCCACGCCGGCTGCCCTTACTCCCACCTTCCCTCTTCCCTCTCTTTGGGGTGGCTGTGGTGGTTGTTTTGAAACACCCTTGGCCCTCAACCACCCTTCTCCCGTGCAGGAGCTGAAGGAGAAGAAGACCTTCTGCCAGAGCTACGTCCAGCAGCTGGTGAAGGAGGCCGCCGACGTCCACATGAAGTACGAGTCCTTGCAGAAGCTCTGGCCGCAGATGTTCGTGGAGCTGGTCCGGGACGCCGTGATGGAGATGCACCACAAGGGCTCCCACCGGAGGCAATGCCTGCAGCGCCTGGCCGAAGAGAAACTCTGACCCTCCCCGAGCTCCCTTCCTTCCCCTCTCAGTATTCCGGGGGTTTTCTTGGTCCCCACAAAGACCCCCCACCTCCCTCGGAGGGGTCTCTACCGTTGCCATCCTTCCGAGACTCTTCTGAACGCCTTGCCTTGAAAAAGCCTAATTTTCCTAGCAAAACACTCTCCTTTCCACTTGAGATGGCTATTTTTTTTAATTTTTTTTCTCCTTTCCTATGTTCTACTGTACATGAGCACCGAGATATGCAGACCACACTATTATTATTATTATTATTATTATTATTATTATTATTATTATTATTATTATTTGCTGAGGCCAAAGGATCCTCACTTTCTTGCACTCCCCCCTCACCACCACTTGTTGCTGTTTTATAACTCTTCGCATGTTCAGGCCCTCCTTGGAAAGAAATGAGAGCCAGGGATTCCTCGTTGGGTCCTGAACGATGGCGTCTTCTTCTTCTTCGTCTTCTTTCTTCTTTCTTCTTCTTCTTCTTCTTCTTCTTCTTTCTTCTTCTCCTTCTCCTTCTCCTTCTCCTTCTCCTTCTCCTTCTCCTTCTCCTTCTCCTTCTCCTTCTCCTTCTCCTTCTCCTTCTCCTTCTCCTTCTCCTCCTCCCTCCTCCTCCTCCTCCTCCTCCTCCTCCTCCTCCTCCTCCTCCTTCTTCTTTTGCTGGTGCTGTGGCTGCTGCTGTGGGTGGCGGCGGCAGCAGCCGAAAGATTGCCGGTGAAAAACACTGGAGTTTTGAGGATTGGCAGTTAATAAATTATTCTGTTGACGATTCCCAAAGGAACTCTTCTTTCAAGGGCAAACAGCGCAGGAATAAAAGGCTTCGGTGGAACATTTAGAAAGGGCTAAAGTATCCGGAGGCTGAAAGTGCGTGTTTAGGGCAAAGCACCGAGTTTAAAACCTGAAAGCATGAAACAGACCTGACTGAATCAAAAGGTTTTCAACTCATGCCAAAAAGGCATCAAAGTCGGGGTCGCTGTACCCCAAATTCTTCTGTCCTGTTTAGCAACTTGCCTTCTTCTTTAAATCGGGGGGTGATGGATGTTTGGGCAGTCGAGTGCTCCCCAAAGAGATCTTGGTGCAAATATTAGCCCGTTTTCTCCAGTGTGTCATATTTAACAGATTAACAGAGTTGGAAGGGACCTTGGTGGTCATATAGTCCAACCCCCCCATTGCCCAAGCAAGAGGCCCAACACCTTTCCCCACAGAGTGCAGTCCAGTTTCTTCTTGAAAGCCTCCAGCGATGAAGCTCCCACAACTTTTGAAGGCAACTTCTGTTCCGTGGGTTGATGGTTCTCACGGTCAGGAAATTCCTCCTTGTTTCCAGGTTGAATCTCTCCTTGGTCAGTTTCCATCCATTCTTCCTCGTCTGGCCTTCAGGTGCCTTGGAAAATAGCTTGACCCCCTTTCTCCTCTCTGGGGAAGCCCCTAAAATACTGGAAAACTGCTAGACTATCCATGCCCAGTTCTTGCAACCATTCATTGTATGTTTTAGTCTCCAGGCCTTTGATCATCTTGGATAGATTCAGATTAACAGAGTTGGAAGGGACCTTGTAGGTCATCTAGTCCAACCCCTGCCCAAGCAGGAGGCCCAACACCTTTCCTGACAGATGGCAGTCCAGTCTTTTCTTGAAAGCCTCCAGGGATGACGCTCCCACAACTTCCGAAGGCAACTTCTGTTCCATGGGTTGATTGTTCTGTCAGAAAGTTCCTCCTTATTTCCAGGTTGAATGTCTCCTTGGTCAGTTTCCATCCATTCTTCCTTGGCTGGCCTTGGGGTGCCTTGGAAAATAGCTTGACCCCCTCTGTGGCAGCCCCTCAGATATTGGAAGATGCTCTCCTGTCTCCCCTGCTCCTTCTCTTCCCTAGACTAGCCATGCCCGGTTCCTGCAACCGTTCTTCCATGTTTTAGCCTCCTGTCCCCTCATCTCCTCCCTCCTTCTGGTTTTGTTCAAACCTGTGTACTTCATTTTTTCTTTAATGGCAAGGAGGCTTTTTCCAGCTCGGTCATGGGGCCGTGTTCCATTATGGAGGTTAATCCGCTGACGTCCCTTGGGCAAAGCAGAATCCTTATGACCGAAATAGACTGGAGGACCCAATTAATCCCCGATTTAATCAGGTTAAGAGTTCCTTGGATGATTTTGTCATCTCTGGCAGGTTTCCTCACACAATTTGCCAAGGAATTAATGCAGGTCCTTGGATGGTAAACACGAGAGGTGTTTGCGTTGGCTGCTGGTCCCCTTCTGGGAAGAAAACTGCCAGGACTATGAACTTTCTGCCTGAACTGTGAGGTGGCATTTTCCAGGTTGGGTTTCTGAGGATCTCTTCCTTTTCTCCTCGCTCTCCTTGGTCATGAAGAGGAGCAGGTGAGATGTTTGTAGAGATGCTGGCAGCTCCTTTCTTGGCCTCCTGGTTTCCATTTAGGATCGTCTTCATTCCAAGTTCCGGCCAGTTAAAGCACTATCTACTCTATCATTCTAAAGAAGCCACAGGACCATGGTCGTAATTCAAGGTCCTCCTGAGAACCAGGGCAGAAGAAGACAACCCAAAAGAAGGCTTCTTTACGAGACAAGACTAGGATGTTCGAGATTTATTCACTTTTAGAAGCAATTTTGACGGAAGGGCAAACACGTTTGAAGTGTATGAAATCAAGGATGGAATGGAGAAAAGTGGACTTTTTTGACCAGGGTCATCTTGTGAAACTGATTGGGGATGTAGAACATAAGAGAAAGAAGCGGTCCTTCAGAATTAACCAGTGGGATTCGTTCAAACAAGATGGGAGGGCCACTAACTTGGAGGTCCTCTCAAGGGCTAGATCTCCACCACCCCCCAATTGCAAACGTCTTGAGATACTTTGGTTGATCATGGCGTGGAACCAATTCTTGGACTAAAGTAGACCTTCGCGTGATCCAGCAAGGCTGTTCTTACAAGGTATAACGCAGGTTCCTCGGCTCTGGCTTTTATTGTGTTCTATGATAGCAGCCCCTTGTAGTTTATAAACCAGAGGTGGGTTCCTACTGGTTCGCACCTATTCGGTAGAACCGGTTCGTCAAATCTACCAAACCGTTTAGAAGAGGTGGGCGTGACAGGGGAAGGATACTGCAAAATCTCCATTCCCTCCCCATTCTGGGGCCAGCCAGAGGTGGTATTTGCCAGTTTTCTGAACTACTCAAAATTTCTGCTACCGGTTCTCTGAACTACTCAAAATTTCCGCTACCGGTTCTCTGAACTACTCAAAATTTCTGCTATCGGTTCCCTGAACTACTCAAAATTTCTACTACCGGTTCTTCAAACTACTCAAAATTTCCGCTACCGGTTCTCTGAACTATTCAAAATTTCTGCTACCTGTTCTGTGAACTACTCAAAATTTCCACTACCGGTTCTTCGAACTACTCAAAATTTTTGCTACCGGTTCTTTGAACTACTCAAAATTTCCACTACCGGTTCTTCGAACTACTCAAAATTTCTGCTACCTGTTCTCTGAACTACTCAAAATTTCCACTACCGGTTCTTCGAACTACTCAAAATTTCTGCTACCGGTTCTTCGAACTACTCAAAATTTTTGCTACCGGTTCTCCAGAACCTGTCAGAACCTGCTGGATTTCACCCCTGGCCTGAGCTCTGCCGGCAGGGAGATGGGAATTGTAGTCCAAGCTATTTGGCAGAGAACCCCCCCAAGCCCATGGGTCCTGAACAGATACGGAATAACATTCTGTTCCGGAATCATTGGAAAAGGGGAGTCCAGCTGCCTAAATTTTCATATCTTCTACCTACGCAGGGATCAGAATCGGAAAGGCCAGAATCTGCCTTCCTTTGTAGATTTTACACTTACACATGGGGGAGGATAGCCCAGGATCACATCTGGTTTCCATCGCCTGAAAATGTCCCGCCAGACAAATGATGGTGAAGTTAATTCAAAATACAGGGGTGAAGAAAACGGGTGGTGGTTACATTTCTTTGCATCTGCTCTCTTCGTCTAGACGTTTTATTTCGAGTATCGCAGATCTTAACGCCGTTCGCATAATTTGCAGGTGCTGAAACGTTCGTGGTGGTGCCTTCTGGGCCCTGAGATTTAGCCCTACACCTGCGTAAGCCTGTAGGAAGCCCCTGAACGCTTGAGGCTTGTGGTCCATCTCCTCCCACGGTGGAATCCTGGAAGTCACGGACTCCATCCTGACCTTCACAAGTTGACCACTGGGCCTGCAACGCCCGATTCAGCAGCCTGTATACTAAAACACGGACGGGGAGAATACCTATGGAGGTTCTCAGACCTCCAAGTCAGGGCTGTCCCAAAATTGCTTTCTTTCAAAGGCCAGCTGGACTTTCTTGTTTTGCTTGAAAATGTCTCACTTCTCACCCAAGAAGCTTCTGGTGGAGGATGGAAGGATTGTTATAGCAATAGCAATAGCAGTTAGACTTATATACCGCTTCATAGGGCTTTCAGCCCTCTCTAAGCGGTTTACAGAGTCAGCATATCGCCCCCACAGTCTGGCTCCTCATTTCACCCACCTCGGAAGGATGGAAGGCTGAGTCAACCTTGAGCCGGTGAGATTAGAACCGCCGAACTGCAGATAACAGTCAGCTGAAGTGGCTTGCAGTACTGCACCCTAACCACTGCGCCACCTCGGCTCTTGCAGATATTCCTTGCAGTCATCTGGTTGTTGGTCCTCTTTCTGAGAGTCCTTCTAATAGTTGAGAGAGTATGAACAAGATTTCCAGGAAAAATCGCAGACTACAGGATTCAGGTGACCAAATGCAAAGGGATATATAAACCTTCCCCTTCTCCACCGTTACATCTGAACTGAAGAAGCTTCTTGGGCTGGGGGGCGAAACCTCTTCA
This sequence comes from Thamnophis sirtalis, assembly GCF_051295495.1. Classification (NCBI taxonomy): domain Eukaryota; kingdom Metazoa; phylum Chordata; class Lepidosauria; order Squamata; family Natricidae; genus Thamnophis; species Thamnophis sirtalis. Next base: position 2,025,339 of record NW_028261382.1, read on the forward strand.
AGCCCAGCCAGAAAGCCCAGTTGCCTTTCGAAAGAAAGCACCTTTTGGGACAGGCCAAATCCTCTCGGCTGTGGTTTTTTATTCGCCTTCTGAGAAGCGGATGTCAAACCAAGGGCTCCGTTCCTGTGGAAGAAATGCTTGAGAGAAACGTGGCTGAGATGCTTTGTAAAATCATCTTGGAGCGTTGAGTTGAGACAACTTTTCGGTTTGTTTTGAAGGATGGTTGAGGGGTGTGAGTGTGAGAAAGGGACATCCCCCCCCCCCTCCAGCCTTCCAAAGAGCAGCACTCTCTTCATCTTAGCAAGGAGAAATTGCATTCTTTCAACTCGACCGAAAGTTGCCAGGAAGGCCAGAAAAAGATGGACTGGAATTTTTGGGAGAGGAAACCTTTTTCTTTTTTTTCGTGACTTACTTTTTCATTCTCTGTTCATTTGGATCTCTGGAAAATCATCGCGAGGATGAATAAATCATCTTGGCATTTTTTTTCTAATGTTCGTTTCTCTTTTTTTCTCCTATGGCCATGATGGTGAACCTTGGCACTTGTGTCCAAATATAGCAATAGCAATAGCAGTTAGACTTATCTACCGCTTCATAGGGCTTTCAGCCCTCTCTAAGCGGTTTACAGAGTCAGCGGTTTACAGTCGGAAGGATGGAAGGCTGAGTCAACCCTGAGCCGGTGAGATTTGAACCGCCGAACTGCAGAACTGCAGTCAGCTGAAGTGGCCTGCAGTACTGCACTCTAACCACTGCGCCACCTCGGCTCTAAGAAGCACACGAAGAAGCCATGTCGCCCGGCACATGTGGCCTTGTCTGATTGTCTTCCAGATTCCTGGTGCGCGTGCGTAGATCAGCTGTCCTGAAAAACTGTGTGCGCATATGTGGCGGCCAGCTGATTGTCGGCAGCGCGTGTGTGCCAGGACCCGGAAGTTCGGCTTTTCCAGAGCGCGATCCCTTTGCATGGACGGCAGTGCCAAAAAACCGGCCTGCGCATGGGTGCTAGAACCCAGAAGTTCGAATTTCTTTGCAGTGTGGCACCAATGAGTGCGTATGTGCAGACACGATGTTTCTGCGCGACTCGGTACCAAAAATGCTTGCCATTACCGTCCTATGGAAACCCTTTCCTTTGCAATCCTCACCTCTGCAGAGGAAGTGGAGGAGATCCTTGTGCAAAACCCCTGTAGGTGAGGAGAGCTTTAAAGAATCACCGTTTTATTTAGGGATGGTGCAATCCTCAGTCCGTATTTCCAGAGCAAATACAGTATGTTCGCCATATATCATGTTGTTGTTATTATTTTTTGCCTCTACGTGTAGTCCTCAACTTAAGACTGGTCGCTGAACGGCCTCTGGAAGTTACCACGAGACTCCCCAGAACTACTTGGAATCCTAGTGGACAACCATTTTTAAAAAAAGATGTAGAAAAGACGTGGAGACTCTAGAAAGAGTGCAGAGAAGAGCAAGAAAGAGGATTAGGGGACTGGAGGCTAAAACATAAGAAGAACGGTTGCAGGAACTGGGTTTGTCTAGTTTAATGAAAAGAAGGACTAGGGGAGACATGATAGCAGTCTTCCAATATCTCAGGGGCTGCCCCAAAGAAGAGGGAGTCAAGCTATTCTCCAAGGCACCTGAGGGCAGAACAAGAAGCAATGGGTGGAAACTAATCAAGGAGAGAAGCAACCTAGAACTGAGGAGAAATTTCCTGACAGTTAGAACAATTAATCAGTGGAACAGAAGTTGCCTTCAGAAGTTGTGAATGCCCCAACACTGGAAGTCTTTAAGAAGATGTTGGAGAACCATTGGTCTGAAGTGGTGAAGGGTTTCCTGCCTAGGCAGGGGGTTGGACTAGAAGACCACCAAGGTCCCTTCCAATTCTCTATTTGAAGGAAGGAAGGAAGGAAGGAAGGAAGGAGAGGGAGTCAAGCTATTCTCCAAAGCACCTGAGGGTAGAACAAGAAGCAATGGGTGGAAACTAATCAAGGACAGAAGCAACTTAGAAGTGAGGAGAAATTTCCTGACAGTGAGGACAATTCATCAGTGGAACAGAAGTTGCCTCCAGAAGTTGTGAATGCCCCAACACTGGAAGTCTTTAAGAAGATGCTGGATAGCCATTTTGGGGTAGGGTTTCTTATCTAAGCAAGGGGTTGGACTAGAAGACCTCCAAGGTCCCTTCCAACTCTGCTATTGTATTGTATTGTATTACTTATGACCTATTTTCAGAGTTGTGCTTGCTGCACACATAAACACACACATCACAGTCACAAGTTGGGGGCTTGGCTCACCTTTATATTCACATGACCACAATTTGTGATGCCTTTTGCCAGTTTCCACTGTTCTGCTTTCCAGCAAAAGCTCCCACTTGGGGAGGGGGGGAAATGGGTTCGCTTAATGCCCATGGCCTTCGCATAACAATCACTGCATTTGCTGAATGACCATCACAAAAAATATATATCATAATTTCAAACCGGTTGCTCGGCTTACGAGTCCCAGCGACCAGAATTTTGGGCTGAATGACAGTCGTAATCCGAGGAGTACCGTATTTTCTGACTCGCGTCATTGTTCCGAGCTGCTCGGTCCTTAAAAATTCCTTGGAGTGATTCCCACAACCAGCACGGAAATAATCTTGGGGTTTTTTTTTTCCTTCCCATTCGTGGCTGAAGTCGACATCTGGCCGTGTCAAAAGGGACGATCGGTCGGACGGTGGTTCCTTTTGGGAGCCGTTGGGAAGTTTAAAGAGAGGCTGCCAAATGTTAAGAATTCGCTGCTGCTTTTTTTCCCCTCTTCCCCCTGATAGTTTTTACTGCTGCTTTTAAGAACGGCGTTCAGCTTTTTTTTAGAACCATGAACTAAGCGATGGGAGAGAAAATTAACCTTTACAGCTGAGTCAGAGACCTTTCCGTTTTTCAACTGGAAGGAGAGTTTGGAAGTTTTGGAAGTTTGGAGAGCGGAAAAAACTGCTTGCTCCCTCCCGTTTCTGAACGATCTCCTCCTCGAGCTCTGCTTGCTGTCAGATTCTCCAGGGCTGAATTGACCTGAAGCATGGGCCTCCTTCGTTCCTCTCTTCCCGGCCTCTTCCCACCTCTCTTTCCAGCCCAAATGGACCTCCGATGGGAACCTGCCTCTTTTACCTTTCTCTTCCCGGGATGGAATGTGGCATAAATCAACGCCAGGCCGAGCTGAGAACATCTGGCTCACCTTGGCCACAGAGCAAGGTCTCTCCTGCCAGAGACCGAATCCCTGCCTGTCCATTCCAGGCGTTTGCTCCGAGAGGGCGAGCAAAGTTTTAAGACGCAACGTGGAGAAGGGGTGGCGCGCTCCCATCAGAAATCACCCAGGTGTTACGATCATCCTCGGGCGACTCCATCGAGGGCTCCCTGACCGCTGATGGGAGTTGAGACATGGAGCGGGTCAGGCAGACGCTCAAGAAGACTTCAAGATGGCCACAGAACTGTGATGGCGAACACACATGCCAGAGGTGGCACGCCGAGCCCTCTGGGTGGGCACATGCGCCATTGCCAGCTGGTCTTCATGGGTGCTAAAACAATATAAAATAGGCCTCCCTCCATCTCCTCTCTCCTCCTTTCCCCAATTCCCTCTTCCCCTTTTCTCCTCCTCCATTCCCTTCTCCTCTTATTTCATTTCTCCTTCCCTCCATCTTCTCTCTCCTCCTTTCCCCAATTCCCTCTTCCCTTCCCCTTTTCTCCTCCTCCTCCTCCTCCTCCTTTCCCCTCTCCTCTTATTTCATTTCTCCCTCCCTCTCCTCCTTTCCCTAATTCCCTCTTCCCCTTTTCTCCTCCTCCTCCTTTCCCCTCTCCTCTTCTTTCATTTCTCCCTCCCTCCATCTCCTCTCTCCTCCTTTCCCCAATTCCCTCTTTCCCTTTTCTCCTCCTCCATTCCCTTCTCCTCTTATTTCATTTCTCCTTCCCTCCATCTTCTCTCTCCTCCTTTCCCCAATTCCCTCTTCCCTTCCCCTTTTCTCCTCCTCCTCCTCCTTTCCCCTCTCCTCTTATTTCATTTCTCCCTCCCTCTCCTCCTTTCCCCAATTCCCTCTTCTCCTTTTCTCCTCCTCCTCCTCCTTTCCCCTCTCCTCTTCTTTCATTTCTCCCTCCCTCCATCTCCTCTCTCCTCCTTTCCCCAATTCCCTCTTCCCTTCCCCTTTTCTCCTCCTCCTCCTCTCCCCAATCCATCGCTCTTTCCATGTGGTTTGGCCTGAAGCTGTGTCCAAAATACTTTAGCACTCATTAACAAAGAGGCTTAAGAATTTGTCTATATTTCCATCCAAAGAGAGGGCTGCCCTTAAAATGGTATGGGGGGGAAATCCCATCTTCATTCCTTCTATTCTCCCCCCCCTCCTTGTGTGTGTGTGTCTGTGCGGAAGGGGTAGCTGATCCCTAAGCAAGCATCCCCCCCCCACCCCGGAAAGCTTATTTGTCTGGCCCAGCCTCAATTTTCTTTTCCTCTTCTCCAAAACGGAGGACGTCCCGAAACTTCCATTTTTTTGGCTCGGGGCTCTTTGGATACGATGGAAAAAGCCACGAGGAACACGGATGAGAACATGGAACATGAACGAGGAACAGGGATGGTGGCGAGATGCTGGATTCCAGCACAGCTGCCCAAGTATGGAACTTGTAAAAACTTGCACGGAGTCACACACGTTGTGTCGAGCTGGTTAATTTCTATTGATTCCCTGCCGTGTCCGACTTCAGCTCTGGCACCCCAGCTGCCAAATGTTGTAAATGGCATCCCTTATTCAACTTAAAAGTGTTTGAAGCATCACAGTTTCCCAAGTGAAGACTTTCCATCTTCCTGTCCTTCTTTCCTCCTCCTTTCCTCCCCTCTTCAATTTAAAAAAAACAACTTGGTTTTGGTCTTCAAATTCAATCGCAGGAGGTCATCTAGGGCAGGGGTCACCAATCTTTCGGATCTCCAGGACCACTAAAGTTTAAATCCCGTGGACCATTAATATGATCTGCCTAATGACTGGCTGGGTGGGTGTGGCTAGGTGGTCATGTGACTGGGTGGGCATGGCCAACTTGGTGTCACACACGTCGAGGGGGGCCTCGCCGGCCTCTACTCGCCCCACCCAGCCACTCCTCGCCCCTCCGCCCGGGCTCCTTAGGGCCCCAACAGGAAGCAGTTGCTGGAGCTAAGCAGCCACCAGGAGAAAGAGTTGGCAAAAACAGCTCAGTTCAAATTGGATCTGGCCGAGAAGGAGGCTCAGCAGAAGCACCTCACCGAGGACTAGGAGCATGGTTTTTCCAAGCAGAGGGAAGACCTGCGGGAGTGCAAGGCCAGGTGCCAGCGCCTGGAGGCTCAGCGGGCTGAGATGGTCAGCTAGTTCCAGGCCATGATGCCATCCCACTGGAACGAGGCCCTCCGGCTCTTTGGAGTTCAACTCCCAGAATTCCCCAGCTGGCTGGCACACTGGGGAATTCTGGGAGTTGAAGTCCACCTGTCTTAAAATCGCCAGGGTTGGAATGCAGTGCTAAAAAGAAGGCAGGATTGCAATTGCTTTGCAATTCAGGGAACTTGGCCTCCCTCCCTGGCAAAAATTAATTAATAAATCCATAGATTAAAAGGGGAAAGAGTTTTGATATTAGTGGAAGAAATAAGAAAACCGTTTCTTCAACAAGTTTTCTCTCTTGGAATCACCTTGCTTATTTAGAAAATCTGTCATTTTCTAAATAAGAAAGGGAGCTGAGTTCTTAAAGAGATTTCCACCCATTAAAGATGATGTTTCGGTTTTATGATTCTAACTTATTTAATTTCTGTTTATTCGATATTTAATGTTGGCCCCTCTGTTTTTGTGATGTTTGCAAGCCGCCCAGAGTCTCTTGACAGGTAGATGGGTAGCTATATAAATTGAATAAATATCTAAATGTTAAAAAAAATATATTCAGTTTTTCCTCTAAAAAGGTTCACGGCAGCCTTTTAATGGCCTGCTATTCCGAGTCTGTTCCTTCCTTCAGCCCTCTGGATAGAAGAAAAGCAAGCATAAACATTATCTTTAAATAAATATTATTACGTTATTTAGAAATGCATCTCGCTCCTGTTCCGACTGTGCTCAAAAAGAAGCATTCTTGTCTCCTTTGCTGCAGTAATCGACTGGTGATTTCCTAATTTTCTTTTGGCGGGGAAATATATATATATATATTTTGGTATCTTGATATTAAAGTACATTCCAGTTAAGCTTGTCTCGGCATTCGTTACTGGATGGAGGAGGGGGTCAGAACAGGTCAGAGTGTAATATTGCAGCCTAGCCCTGCCCACTGCCAGGAATTTGATCCTGACCGGCTCAAGGGTGACTCAGCTTCCCATCCTACCAAGGTGGGTAAAACGAGGACCCAGATTGTTGGGGGGCAAGAGGCTGACTCTGTAAACCGCTGAGAGAGGGCTGTAAAAGCACTGTGTGATGTAAGTCTAAGCTATCAACAAAGCTTCAAAGTTTTGACAACCTTCCCTAAACAACTCCCAGTCATTCATCCTGGCGTATCCACACAACAAGGAATGTGTGAACTATCAAGCTGTGACTTTCTCCGTGTTCCCAAACCATCTTGGTAACTACGTTCAGTGGCTTGACCTTCTCAAAAGAATGGCGAAGAGACCATCCAGTGTTTTTCATCCCTGGTCAGTGCCACCTTCCTCCAGCATTTATCTCCCTCGCCAGCCGCAAAGGTCATCTCTTAAGAGTATCACCAGGGGATGGAAAGAGGGAAGTTAAAATATGCCACGATTGGCAGCAGTTCAGTCAAGAATTCCGTCCTTGTTTTGGTTGGACTTCCTCTGCCAACTCTAGCAAAGTGCTCTCCTGGGTACACCAGTCATAGAGCATTTGTCAAGCCCAGAACAATGGAGGCCTAATTTATTTGGTGGGTTTGCTTTAGCATTCAGTCAAGCTTTCCTTTAATTAAAAACATTTTCTTTTGCAAGGTGCTTTCCCCCCCCCCCCCCAAAAATTAAGGCAATGGAACTGCTCCTTAATCAATCTTTGGAACGTGTTCAGGGCATGAGAAATAACTCTCCGGCTGAGGGGAGGAAGAGCTCAAGGTTGATGAGAAGATCTGAAGGTCCAGGATGGGGTGGAACTCTTCAAAGTTCTTCCTCCACCTGGCTTTGAAGGAGCGTTTTTATTGTCTAAGAAACTCAACACTCCTCAGAACTTGAAACTGGCAAACTCGTAAACTCCTAGACTAGGGGCCCACAAATTTGGCCACTTTAAGACATGTGGACTTCAATTCCCAGAATTCCCCAGCCAGCATAACTGACTCTCTTGTCATCCCTTCCTCTGCAAACTCTCCACTTAGATCAGAGGTCTCCAAACTGGGTAACTTTAAGACTTGTGGACATCAACTCCCAGAATTCTCCAGCCAGCATAACTGACTCTCTTGTCATCCCTTCCTCTGCAATCTCTCCACTTAGATCTGAGGTCTTCAAACTGGGTAACTTTAAGACTTGTGGACTTCAACTCCCAGAGTTTCCCACCCAGCAGGACTCTAATTTGGCCACTTTAAGACTTGTGGATTTCAACTCCCAGAATTCTCCAGCCAGCTGGACTAGCTGGACTCAGAAGTGCCAAGAGAAGGAAGGAAGGAAGGAAGGAAGGAAGGAGGGAGGGAGGGAGGGAGGGAAGGAAGGGAGTGAGCAAGCAAGCAAGCTGGCTGGAGAATTCTGGGAGTTGAAGTCCACAAGACTTAAACTTGCCAAGTTTGAAGACCTCTGCCCTAGACTAAGTATTGTAACAATGGGGGAAATGAAATAGGCCTCTTTCCCCCCCATCTCCAGGAAAACGTAGATCTCCTCTAAGATAATTAAATTGCTTTTCCTGATCCAACATCGTTCTTTGTAGTGACCTCCTGGTGGCTTTATGGAATGGGCAAACCATATGGAATCATCTTCCTGGATGATTATTTTTTGGGCATCCTAAAACAGCCAACAGCCCTGATGTTTCTGGATGGTTCTTTGGCATTTTTAATCACAGCTTGTCACAGAAGAGATCTTTATTTATTTGAAATATGTATATACCAGCGGCCTGTAGCCTGTCTCCAGACAGCGTGCGGCATGCTCAAATACAATGAAATGCGATTTAGCAACTTGAAAAACCATTTTCATAGCAGCGGCCATAATTACTTTGACTGAACCCCCCATGGGCTCTGAGACGCCAAGTTAGGAGGGGAAAAAATACCCCACAAATCTTCCTAGTTGTCATTGCGTTCGCTGTTCTTAATGTTGAGAGGCAGGGAAATTGCATTGAAAGGCAAGTTCTCCTCTGTGTAATCTTTGTAGAGGCACCAGCAGGGCTGTGGTCAAATCAAGAGACAACTCTTGATAGGACTTTGGCCAAGAATGCAAAGAAGAGTGTAGAGAAGATGTTTCTCAACGTTGGCAACTTGAAGATGTCCGGACTTCAACTCCCAGAATTCCCCAGCCAGCAAAAGCTGGCTGGGGAATTCTGGGAGTTGAAGTCCGGACATCTTCAAGTTGCCAACGTTGAGAAACACTGGTGTAGAGAAGAGCAACCAAGGGGACTGGAGGCTAAAACACACAATGAACGGTTGCAGGAACTGGGCATGGTTAAACTAGGGAAGAGAAGGACCAGGGGAGACAGGAGAGCAGCCTTCCAATATTTGAGGGGCTGCCACAGAGAGGAGTGGGGTCAAGATACCCTCCAAAGCACCTGAAGGCCAGACGAGGAATAATGGATTGAAACTGATCAAGGAGAAAATCAACCTAGAAATAAGGAGGAATTTTCTGACAGTGAGAACAATCAATCAATGGAACAGAAGTTGCCTTCAGAAGTTGTGGGAGCTTCATCACTGGAGGCTTTCAAGAAGAGACTGGACACTATAAAAAGATGTGAGACTCCAGAAAGAGTGCAGAGAAGAGCAACCAGATGATTAGGGGACCGGAGGCTCAAACATACGAAGAACGGTTGCAGGAACTGGCCCTGGCTAGTCTAGTGAAGAAAAGGACCAGGGGAGACATGATAGTAGTCTTCAAATACTTAAGGGGCTGCCACAGAGAGGAGGGGGTCAAGCTATTTTCCAAAGCCCCCGAAGGCCAGACAAAGAATTCTTTCTTTCTTTCTTTCTTTCTTTCTTTCTTTCTTTCTTTCTTTCTTTCTTTCTTTCCTTCCTTCCTTCTTTCCTTCCTTCCTTCTTTCCTTCCCTCTCTCTCTCTCTCTCCTTCCTTTTGTCTCTCTGTTCCTTTTTTCTTTTTTTCTTTCATCTCTCACTCTTTTTCTTTCTTTTCTCTTTTTTCTTTATTTATTTCTTCCTTTCTTTCTCTTTCTCTCTCTCTCTGTGTCAGTCTGTCTGTCTCTGTGTGTGGGGGGGCAATGGTGGGTTTCAAAAAAGTTTGGAACCTCTTCTGTTGGTGTGGCCTGCTTTCCGGGTCCACTGGTGGAACCTCTTCTAACCGGTTCGGTAGATTTGACCAACCGGTTCTACCGAATAGATGCGAACCAGTAGGAACCCACCTCTTCCCTGCTGGGAACTGCCAATTCAGCCCTACAATCGACCCTTCCTGGTCCTGTTTGTTTGAAAGTCACCAGGGAGCTTCTGTCCATCCTGTTCCTTTCCCACAGAGGTGTGGACGTGTGTTCTCAGCCGGCCTTGCTCACACCACCTCTGTCCTCTTAACGCCTGCTTGATTCTTCTAACTGTGTTTTAATTAACCAGCCCGCAGGAACGGTAAGTTGCAGCAGTTGGAAACTTGGACTAGAGGTTTTCCCTACTCCGAAAAATTGCCTTCAACGGCTGGAGGCCGGCAAACCTCTTTGATCAGAGCTGTCAGTCAGTTCCTCCTTGTGTTGAGCAGCTGCAGCCCAAACTTCGCTCCTTCCACGCTTCAAGAAATCATGTTGAATTAATAAGCTGTAAGAAAGTAAGTAAGTAAATCTTTATTACGGCCAAAGACCAGCAATACACATTAGTTTTTACACTGTGTTAAAAAGTACTGACATTAAGATATAATTAAAAAGTATTGACGTTACAAGTGGAAAATAACATACATGTTCTCAGATTGTTCGTGTTTACCTGGGTGCAACGCTGTTAAGTATAGGAGTAAATGCAATGGTCCAAAGATTGTTAGAGATATGTCCAGATAATTGGTACCAGATGACGACTATACTTCTGTAGCCAATTTTTTCCTTATGGACATTTCAGCCGCACAGAACTTTGCCACTGCATACGTGGTAACCAGGTTAGTGTCCTGGAGGAGAAAGCCTAGATAAAAATGGTCTGCCCTCCCTGGCAATCTCTCTAATAAGGGAGAATATGTGCAGACCTACAAGCTCTGTATAGCTTGCAGTGTAATAGAACATGTGGATTATCTTCCACTTCTCCTTTACCACATGTACAAACCCGTTTTGCTATAGGTGTTCTCTTATACCTGCCCTGGAGGAGTGCTGAAGGAAGAATGTTAAATCTGGCTCTGAAGAAAGCTATTCTTTGTTTTGGGGAGATCAGGTGGTTAGGGTGCAGTACTGCAAGCCACTTCAGCTGACTGTTATCTGCAGTTCAGCGGTTCTAATCTCACCGGCTCAAGGTTGACTCAGCCTTCCATCCTTCCGAGGTGGGTGAAATGAGAACCCAGACTGTGGGGGCGATATGCTGACTCTGTAAACTGCTTAGAGAGGGCTGAAAGCCCTATGAAGCGGTATATAAGTCTAACTGCTATTGCTATTGCTATTTAGATATCTTGCTGATTCCCACCCACCCTGTTTGATTCTGTCCCTACTGTGGAGAGGCAACCTATTTAGTTCTTCTTGGAACTCCATGTCCCTCATTCTATTGATTACTACCTGCTTTGCTTGCTCAAAGCCTAGGGACATTAAGAATAACGGTGAGAGCCCATAAGAGCCCAGCTTGTGATCAATTGCCTGTTTCCAGAGGGAAGGGAAATTGTCAGTCAACACTAGTGGGGACAGTCCCTCTGGGAAGAAATGCATTTTAAGCCAATGAATGGCCATCCTCTTCCAGGCTCTTACCTGAATTTGAGATATGCCTGTCTCAATTCTTAACTGGGCATTTGGAGTTCCATTGGGTGCAGCTAAGATGGCTCGCAGGAATTTAGTTTGTATGGTTTCTAGCAAGTCTCTCTTTGGAAGAACTAATAAGCCGAGTTTTCACCAGCCGCGAAACCTTTCTCCCATTTTCTCCAGCCAAATGACCCATGGATTAAATTACCCTGCTCCAGACACATCGCCATATCCTTTTAAAGACCCCGTAATCCCTTGGGTGGCGGAGTCTTGAGCAACTGAATGAAGCTGAGTATTTACTGGCCAGATGCTCTTCCTGTCGCCAGCGCGGAGTTTTGTTCAGCAGATAGATTCTTATGGTGCCCAGAGAGAGAAATATCTGCCTCTACCTAGGATCGAACTCACAGGACTGTGAGGAGAGAGCCCCACCTCCAGGCCACCACACCACATCCTACTTCAGACACACGCTAAGGCCCAAGTCTTTGGAGAAGGTCTAAAGATGGGAAAGAGAAGATGAGAATGACCCCCAACGGATGGGTTTAGTTACAATGGCAATCACGGCCCTGTTGGAAGACCAGGTGAAGACCTGAATGTCTTAGAGAATATCTAGATGGTCACCAAGAGTCAACAATAACTTGGAGTCACTCCATCCATCCATCCACCCATCCACCCATCCACCCACCCACCCATCCATCCATCCATCCATCCATCCATCCATCCATCCATCCATCCATCCATCCATCCATCTAGCCATCCATCCATCCATCCATCTATCTATCTATCCATCCATCTAGCCATCCATCCATCCATCTAGCCATCCATCTAGCCATCCATCCATCTAGCCATCCATCCATCTAGCCATCCATCCATCTAGCCATCCATCCATCCATCCATCCATCCATCCATCCATCCATCCATCCATCCATCCATCCATCCGTCTGAATAATGGCGTTGGAAGGGACTTGGAGGTCATCTATTCCAACCCCTTGCTCTAGCAGGAGACCCTATACCATTTCACACAAGTGGCTGTCCAACCTCTTAAAAACCTCCAGTGATGGGGCACCCACAACTTCGAAAGGCGAGCCCTTCCACACACTAATTGTTAATTCCACTGATTTATCGCCTCTCTTATACTGTCTCTCACACATGTCTGGCAAATGTTTCCAGGGAACTTTAGCAACGTTTACTAAAAAGAATGTTTCCCCCCCCCCACGTTAAGCAACGTATATTTTTGGGGGGTGGGACCTGATGCGATTCCTTACTTCCCAGAGTAAAGTACGGTGTAAATGTAACTTCTACATGGACTTGGAAACCCCCAAAAACCCCATGTGACTCATTTTATTGCAATATTCACTTTATTGCGGTGGTCTGGAACTGGTTCCACAATATTTCCGAGGTATTCCTGTACCCTTTCCAGATACCTTGGGTGGAGAAATGCCTGTGGCAGATATTATTTTCCTTCTCTACAGCAAAAGAGAGAGAGAGAGAGGGAGGGAGGGAGAGAGAGAGAGAAAGAGAGAAAGAGAAAGAGAGGGAGAGAGAGAGAGAAAGAGAGAGATTTTTTTCTCCCTGCTCTGGTGCTGATCCAGAGCTCTTTCCCAAATGACACCATCCATCTAGTAAAGAACCTGGAGATCATTTCAGAATTAACTCAGCGTGCCACCAGGATCAACAGGAGCTACTAAGGATAAGTCCACTGGTCTCCCTTGGAGAAGGTTTTGGTCTAACGTGGGAGCCTTGAGAAGACATCCACAGAGGAGAAAGAGATGGAAACGGGGTTAAGCAGAGAAACTCCCAATTATGCTTATTACAAATTGGACTACTGAAAAATAATATCTTGTGGGTCTCACACCGAGGACGGGGAGATGCTCAACATGTGCAGAAGTAAAATTCCTCCCTTCGCTCCCTCCTTCTCTTCTTTCCCTCCTTCCCTCCTTCCTCTCCCTACTTCCTTCCCTCTCTCCTGTTTTTCCCTCCTTCTTTCCTTCTTTTCCTCCTTCCTTGCTTCCTTCCTTCCCTCCTTTCCCTCCTTCCTTCCTTCTTTCTCTCCCTCCCTTCTTTCTCTCCTTCTCTCCCTCCCTCTCTTCTTTCCCTCTTTCCCTCCTTTCTCTCCCTCTTTCCATCCCTCCCTCCTTTCTTCTTTCCCTCCCTCCTTCCTACTTCCTTCCTCCCTTCCTTCCCTTCCTCCTGTTTTTCCCTCCATCCTCTTTTCTTCTTTTCCTCCTTCCTTGCTTCCTTCCCTCCCTTCTTTCCTCTTTCCTTCCTTCTTTCTCTCCCTCCCTCCTTCTTTCCCTTCCTCCCCCCTCCTCCCTTCCCTCCTTCCTTCCTTCTTCTCCTCCCTCCACCTTTCCTCCCTGTCTGCCTTCCTTCTTTTCTCCCCTCCCCTCTTCCCTCCTTCCCTCCCTCCCCTCCTTCACATACCTAATCCTCCTTCCTTCTTCTATTTTCCCCACAACAACCGTGCGAGGCAGGCTGGGCTGAGAGAGATGGACTGTCCAAGCAGGTCTCCCAGCTGGCTTTCGTGCCTAAGGCTAAGACTAGAACTCACCGCCTCCCAGTTTGTCGTTTGGAGCCTTCATCACACGCAAACGAATTTGAATGAATGGCACTAAAACAAACACCCCCAGTTCAACACAAGCACATTCGCACTAAGGATCCCTAAGCCCAGGAAGCAGCCGAGGTGGTGCAGTGGTTAAATGCAGCACTGCAGGCTACTTCAGCTGACTGCAGTTCTGCAGTTCGGCTGTTCAAATCCCACCAGCTCAAGGTTGACTCAGCCTTCCATCCTTCCGAGGTGGGTGAAATGAGGACCCGGATTGTTGTTGGGGGCAATATGCTGACTCTGTAGACCGCTTAGAGAGGGCTGAAAGCCCTATGAAGCGGTATATAAGTCTAACTGCTATTGCTATCTATCTATCTACCTGTCTGTCTGTCTCTGTCTCTGTCTCTGTCTCTGTCTCTCTGTCTGTCTGTCTGTCTGTCTATCCATCCATCCATCCATCCATCCATCCATCCATCCATCCATCCATCCATCCATCCATCCATCCATCCATCCATCCATCCATCTATCTATCTATCTATCTATCTATCTATCTATCGGATTGTTGGGGGCAATATGCTGACTCTGTAAACCGCTTAGAGAGGGCCGAAAGCCCTATGAAGCGGTATATAAGTCTTTTAAAAAAAAAGCAACTTTTAGAGCAGGAAACGGTATCTAGCTAGAGAAGGGATTTGGACTAGAAGACCTCCGAGGTCCCTTCCAACACGGGAAGGGGCCTTGGAGGTCTTCTAGTCCAGCCCCCTTCTCTGTTATCCTATATTCTGGGCAAGGTAAGGCCAAGCACCTCTCCTCCCACACCTGCCTGCCCCTCTTTGGGGTTTCCTGGAGGATTTCTGGAAGGTTCTTGCCCGCAAGGGCCGCCAGGTGGCAGTGGGAGCCTCGTGGAAGCCCTTAAATTCCCCCCCTGCCTTCTGACAGCTGCGCCTCACTTTTCCACGCACGGCAGCCGCCGCCGCCGCCGACTAGCTGGACTCCAGAAGCGCCGAGAGAAGGGAGGGAAAGCTCGCATGATCCTGTAGGATTTGCCCCGATCTCGGCCGGAGGGCAGCCCCCTTGTCTCCCAGCGTCCGGATGTGATTCTTTGGGACTCCGGAGGACTTTCAGAAAGTGGCCAGGTAAAGGACAAACGGAGGTGGCAGCTGTTCCAGAGGATGAGCCGGCAGGGCTGAACACCTGGAGGGGCTGCCTCCCCTTCGGCTGGCCTCCCCCCAGGTATTTCAGCCTCCCTCCAGGCCCTCATCCTTCCTGGGTTTTGGGGAAGGGGCGGCGTTGGACTCGAGCAGAGAGAAACGGGAGGGGGGCGAGACTTTCCCACCAGGCTGGCAAGGGGTTAAGGGAGCCTCCCGGAGGGCAAGCGGGCGCCGCTGGGAAGGCATGGGCTCCGTGGCGACCCAGGGGTATGTGCGGGGGTCCAGCCAGCCCAGGGAGGGACGTGGGGTGGTTGCTGATTCGGTCTCTGGCGGATGCCGAGGTGACCCGCTGGGAAATCCTGAGCGTGTTTCCATTGCAGGCAAGGGACGCTACGTGCCAAGGAGAAAGCGTCCACCTATGGGGTGGGATGGGGGTGGGTGGGTCCGGTTGAACTCCCTGGGTGTCTGCGTGCCAGGGCAGGGGTGCCAGCTTCGGACACCTGCTGGGCAGTTCTAAGATCCTGAACAATCTCCTCTCCTCCCTTCCCTTCCCTTCCTTCTCTTTCCTCCTTCCCTTCCCTTTTCTTTCTTCCTTCCCTTCCCTCCTTCCCTTTCCTTTCTTTCTCTTTCCTCCTTCCCTTTTCTTTCTCCTTCCCTTTCCTTTCTTACTTCCCTTTTCTTTCTCCTTCCCTTCCTTCTCTTTCTTCCTTCCCTTCCCTTTTCTTTCTTCCTTCCCTTCCTTCTCTTTCTTTCTTCCCTTCCCTTTTCTTTCTTCCTTCCCTTCCCTCCTTCCCTTTCCTTTCTTTCTCTTTCCTCCTTCCCTTTTCTTTCTCCTTCCCTTTCCTTTCTTACTTCCCTTTTCTTTCTCCTTCCCTTCCTTCTCTTTCTTCCTTCCCTTCCCTTCCTTCCCTTCCTTCTCTTTCCTCCTTCCCTTTTCTTTCTCCTTTCCTTTCTTACTTCCCTTCCTTCTTTCTTCCTTCCCTTTCTTTCTCCTTCCCTTCCTTCTCTTTCTTCCTTCCCTTTCCTTTCTTCCTTTCCTTTCCTTCTCTTTCTTCCTTCCCTTTTCTTTCTTCCTTTCCTTTCCTTCTCTTTCCTCCTTCCCTTTTCTTTCTCCTTTCCTTCCCTTTCTTACTTCCCTTCCCTTCTTTCTTCCTTCCCTTTCCTTTCTTCCTTTCCCTTCCTTCTCTTTCTTCCTTCCCCTTTCTTTCTTCCTTTCCTTTCCTTGTCTTTCCTCCTTCACTTTTCTTTCCCCTTCCCTTCCCTTCCTTACTTCCCTTCCCCTTTCTTTCTTCCTTCCCCTTTCTTTCTCCTTCCCTTTTCTTTCTCCTTCCCTTTCTTCCATTCCCTTTCCTTCCTTTCCCTTTCCTTCCTTTCCCTCCCCACTTTTCTCTCTTCTCTTCTGGAGCTCCCAGGTCTGGGCACGTTCCTTATTTCTCTTCCTCCTCCTCTTGGGGGGGGATTTTCTCTCTTTCTGCAAAAGTTCCCTTCACCCCCAGAAGTTAGAAGCTTTGCAGGCAGAGCAAATCGGGGGGGGGGGGGAATCCGTGTGTCAGGTAGGGAGGGAGCAAAGGAGAGAAATCCGTCTTCCCTTTGGCACGGATCCACAGCTAGCTCTGGAGAATCTGTCTTAGAGACAGGGATGGTGGTGGTGGGAAGCCAGTTCCAGACAGACAGCAGACAACCATCATTCCTTCTGCATTTAAACAAAACGGAACAAAACTATCAGAGTTTGTGCTTGCCGGGCTAAAGATACAGGATGAGTTTGCAACAAGTGTTGGTGATGAGAGTTGGGAATCCCGAGGTGATTGATTGGTTTTTGGAGCCTTCCGGTAGAGTCAACCGGAGTTGAACTTCCATGAAGATTTATCTTTTTTTTTTTTGGTGTGTTTGTGTGTGTGTGTGTGTGGGTCAAGATTTGCATTTTCAATCTTATGGCATTTTCTCCCACCCTGGTCAGAAAAGATGCTCAGGAGATGTGGCACAACGACTTTGCGAGGTAGGTTAGCCAAGAAAGGGCAACTGAGTTTGAGTTCCTTTGGAAGGTGGAGCTCAGATGGGAATCTAGTCTGGGGTTTGTTTGTTTTTTGGATGGGTTTCAAACAGCTTTGATTCTCCACTGCTGTGGTTTAGGGACAATTATGGCATTTTTAGAAAAGTGAATGGGGGGGGGGAAATCTCTTCCAGATCGTGCCTGCTGTTGCAGAAACAGTGCAGCCTAAAACTGTGTTTTAGTCATGCGTCGAGAGGAAGAAACCTATTTGCCTACAGGGGTAACGCAACAAAAGGGGATAATCTGATCGGGGCAGATTGTTGGGGGGGTTTGAAATGGAAACCGACACAAAAATGCTCTTGTTTCTGAAACTCCATCCAAGCAACAGCTGAAAATGGGCATTTTTAATCCTTGCTAAGAATCTCTAAACACAACCACACCTATCTCGAAAAATTCCTTTGAAATGGTGCCCTGGTTAGTTAGATATGTTTCATGCAGAAGAGAGGGGGGGGGGGAGGAAGGGAGGGAGGAAAAAGAGAAGAAAGAAAAAAAGAAAGAAACAAAGAAGAAAGAGAGAGAGAGGAAGGAAGGAAAAAGAGAAGGAAGGAAGGAAGGAAGAAAGAGAGAGGAAGGAAGAGAAAGAGAAAGAAAGAAAGAGAGAGAGAGAAAGAGAAAGAGAAAGAAAGAAAGGGAAAAAAAGAAAGAAGAAAGCAAGAGAGAGAGAAAGGAAGGAAGGAAAAAGAGAAGGAAGAAAGAAGGAAGAAAGACAGAGGAAGGAAGGAAGAAAAAGAGAAACAAAGAAAAAAGAAAGAAAGGAAAAAGAAATAAAGAAGAAAGAGAGAGAGAGAAAGGAAGGAAGGAAAAAGAGAAGGAAGAAGGAAGGAAGAAAGAGAGAAGAAGGAAGGAAGAGAAAGAGAAACAAAGAGAGAAAGAGAAAGAGAGAAAGAGAAGGAGAAAGAAAGGAAAGAGAGAGAATGAAAGTTTGAAAGAATGAACGAATGAAAGAAAGAAAGTAGGAAAGAAAGAAAGAAAGAAAGAAAGAAAAAGAAAGATGCTTGGAGAGAAAGAAAGAGAGAGAGAAAGAGAAAGAAAGAAAGGAAAAAGAAAGAAAGAAGAAAGAGAGAGAGAGAGAAGAAGGAAGGAAGGAAGAGAAAGAGAAACAAAGAGAGAAAGAGAAAGAGAGAGAAAGAGAAAGAGAAAGAAAGGAAAGAGAAAGAAATGAAAGATTGAAAGAATGAACGAACGAAAGAAAGAAAGTAGGAAAGAAAGAAAGAAAGAAAGAAAGTAGGAAAGAAAGAAAGAAAGAAAGAAAGAAAGAAAGAAAGAAAGAAAGAAAGAAAGAAAGAAGAAAGAAAGATGCTTGGAACCTACACTGGGGAACCCTGAAAAAGTCATGGGGTTTTGGCCTGTTGGGGCTGAATGGCAGTTTGAGAGCTTCTGGAGTAGCTTGTGAATGCAAACTGGTGAATCTTGGTTTATGCTAAATCTTTGCTTGAGCCCTGAGCAGCTTCAAGCAATGCATGAACCAGATACTGGTAGTCCTTGACTTACAACAGCTGAGTTAGTGACTGTTCAAAGTCACAAAGGCATGGAAAACAGTGACTTACGACCATTTCCCACACTTAACGACTATCCCTGCATCTTCACGGTCGCATGATCAAAATTCAGACGCTTGGCCACTGACTCACATTTATGACAGTTGCAGGGTCACGGGATTCCCCCTTTTGAGACCTTCTGACCAGCCAGATTCACTTAACATCCGTGTTGCTAATTGAACAACTGCGGGGGATTCACTTAACAACAAGAAAGAAATCGTAAGATGGGGCAAAACCCAGCAAATGCTTCACTGAACCACATGAAAGTTGGGCTCAACTGTCCGTAAGTCAAGGACTACCTGAAGATCTCTCTATGTGCGTCCGAGAGAATTTCGGAAAGAAATTCAGTTATTGAGCCGACGAGAAAGAATAACAGCGTTAAATGGCTCCTCGTCACGATTCCTCCCCTCCTCCTTTTTCCCAACCTCCCTTCCTCTCCTCCTCCTCCTCCTCCCGGCTCTGTATTTACCTGGCCATCTGTAGTTCCCATTGTTTTCCCCAGCTGCCTGCCTCTGAGGTTAACCTCACCTGGGCAACATGGGGGTGCAGCAGAACACACCTGGAGTCTCATATATCACATGAGGTTGATCTGGAGGGATTGAACGAGTCGGGAGAAAGCTCACAGGACCCTGATCTGGAGAGAGAGAGGGGGGGGAGGGAGAGAGGAGAGAGAGAGAGAGGGAGGGAGGGAGAGAGAGGGAGAGAGAGAGGAGAGAGAGAGGGAGGGAGAGAGAGAGAGAGGAGAGAGAGAGGGAGGGAGAGAGAGAGAGAGGAGAGAGAGGGAGAGAGGAGAGAGAGAGAGGAGAGAGAGAGAGAGAGAGAGAGAGAAGAGAGAGAGAGGGAGAGAGAGGAGAGAGAGAGGGAGGGAGAGAGAGAGAGAGAGAGAGGAGAGAGGGGGGGAGGGAGGGAGAGTGAGAGGAGAGAGAGAGAGAGAGAGGAGAGAGAGAGAGGAGAGAGAGAGGGAGGGAGGGAGAGAGAGAGGAGAGAGAGAGAGAGAGGAGAGAGAGAGAGGAGAGAGAGAGAGAGAGGAGAGAGAGGGAGGGAGGGAGGGAGGGAGAGAGAGGCACCAGTTGTCAAATATCCGAATTTTGTTCACGGAATCACGTGGAAAAAAGGGACACAGTACTGAGCTTGTCGATCAGAAAGGTCGGCAGTTCGGCGGTTCGAACCCCTAACACCGCGTAACGGAGGGAGCTCCCGTTCCTTATCTCAGCTTCTGCCAACCTAGCAGTTCGAAAGCACGTAAAAAAATGCAAGTAGAAAAACAGGAACCACCTTTGGTGGGAAGGGAGGAGCGTTCCGTGAGCCTTCGGTGTTGAGTCATGCCGGCCACACATGGCCACGGAGACGTCTTCGGACAGCGCTGGCTCTTCGGCTTTGAAACGGAGTTGAGCACCGCCCACTCATGAGTCAGGAATGACTAGCACATCTGTGCGAGGGGAACCTTTAATCAGAGGGAAGCTGGGACGGATGTAAATGCGAGGATTGGTTGTAAGTCATCTTTTTTTCAGTGCTATTGGAACTTCAAAAGGTTGCTCAACTAATGCCAGTCAGAGACTCAGCTGTGCTCCAAAGAGCGGATAGGAGACAGGAATAGTCTGTAGGGATTCTCAGCCATCCAGGTCAGGGTTCTCCCAAAGATACTTTTTCAGGAGGCAACTGGACTTCCCTGTTTGGTTTCTTTTTCTTTGAAGACCTTTCCCTTCTCCTCCAAGAAGCTTCTTCAGCCTCTTCCATTCTCTTCCCTTCCCCACCACCCAGGCAGAGATGGAGAAGTTTCTTGGAGGAGAAGCGAAATATTTTCCAAAGAAAAAGAGAGTTTAAAACCTGGCTCCTATTTTTTTTTAAAAAAATGTGTTTTTATTTTTCCATTTCATTTTCGTACAGTCACATATAGCAATAGCAATAGCAGTTAGACTTATATACCGCTTCATAGGGCTTTCAGCCCTCTCTAAGCGGTTTACAGAGTCAGCATATTCCCCCCAACAACAATCCGGGTCCTCATTTCACCCACCTCGGAAGGATGGAAGGCTGAGTCAACCTTGAGCCGGTGAGATTTGAACAGCCGAACTGCAGCTAACAGTCAGCTGAAGTAGCCTGCAGTACTGCACTCTAACCACTGCGCCACCTCGGCTCTCTGCGCCACTGTGCATAACCGGGGCCATATAACATTAAACAATAAACACAGCCATTCCTCTTGTTGACAATACCCCCCCAAAATAGAAACCCAATGTGCCTCTTCGACCCTCCATACACCCTTTCTTTCGCCCTCCTCCAACTTCCCTTCTTCCCTCCATCATTCCCCTCTACCCTACTTCCCCTCCCCTCTACCACTTTTTTAAAAAATACATTTAAAAAAAACTGGCTCCTATTATACGCGCAATCAGACCTTCTTTTTAAAATAAAAACAAAACTCATCGAAACTCTTTGAAAAGAAACACAATTTTGATTGCTAGTTTCCTTGGTGGGTTTTGGCTCCGTGCGAGTTAATCAGCTGGGTGAAACCCCCCCCCACCCCACCCCTCTTCACTGAGCAAGGTTTGGATGAAGAGGGTGGAAGGATATTGGAGGGATGGGAAGAAGCTGGATTGGTGATTGCACGATGCCACCGTGCGCATATATTTTTTTAATGACTTTTGGAGCCCTGACTTGGCCCGACTGGAAGGTTAGCGAAAGTTGAGTTCCAACTTTCAGGAAGAAGGAAGCGATTATCCAGCAAGAGAGCAAGAGAATGGAAGGCTGTTGGTTATTTATTAGATGCATATCCTGCCTTTCCTTTCCTGGCAAAATCCAGGCAGTGGTGAGTTTCGGTTTTAATTCGCGTTGAAAGATCATCTCGTTGCCTCTCAGAGGATCGCTTTAATCTCTGGCAGGAATGCAGCGTTTCGTTCCTTAGGGATCCAGCTATGAAACTTGGTGACATCGTTCTGGATCTGGGGCAGCAGCATCTGTTGTGGGGGGGGGTGTCAAAAAAGGCTGATGAGGTGTCCTGATGTCCCATCTCTTTCATAGACCTTTTATAGGTCTAAAGTCCTACCTGCCTAGCTCCCTCCTTCCCCATCATATCCATCCATGCACCCATCCATGCACCCATCCATGCACCCATCCATGCACCCATCCATCCATGCATCCATCTTGGATGCTCGCTTTGATCAAGCAGCAAGCACCATTCGTGGTAAGGTAGAAATCTTAAAAAGACAGAGATATGATGATTTCATCCTGGTAGGAATGAGGAAAAGGATTTTCCTGGAATGATTTTTTTTCTGCCTGTCTATTACCTCCCTCCCTCCCTCCCTCTTGTCTAACTCCATCACTCCATGCACACACTAGTTTTTTTTCTTTTTTCGTTTCTGTTATAATTTTGCACCAGTGAGGTTAAAACCAATTTTGTTGTATTTAAGTACAATGACAATAAAGATTACACTTGCTATAATTATAATATCATATCTATCTATCCATCTCTCCATCCATTCTCTGTCTGTCTGTCTATCTGTCTGTGTATCTATCTGTCTGTGTAATCTATCTGTCTATCTCTATATCTATCTATCTATCTATCTATCTATCTATCTATCTATCTATCTATCTATCTATCTATCTATCTATATCTATCTATCTCTATATCTATCTATCTATCTATCTATCTATCTATCTATCTATCTATCTATCTATCATCCATCCATCCATCCATCCATCCATCCATCCATCTATCTATCTATCTATCATATCTATCATATCTATCTATCTATCTATCTATCTATCTATCTATCTATCTATCTATCTATCTATCATCCATCCATCCATCCATCCATCCATCCATCCATCCATCTATCTATCTATCTATCTATCTATCTATCATCTCTGTATCTATCTATCTATCTATCTATCTATCTATCTATCTATCTATCTATCTATCTATCATCTATCTGTATCTATCTATCTATCTATCTATCTATCTATCTATCATCTATCTATCTATCTATCTATCTATCTATCTATCTATCTATCTATCTATCATCTATCTATCTATCTATCTATCTATCTATCTATCTATCATCCATCCATCCATCCATCCATCCATCCATCTATCTATCATATCTATCATATCTATCTATCTATCTATCTATCTATCTATCTATCTATCTATCTATTTATCATCATCATCTATCTGTATCTATCTATCTATCTATCTATCTATCTATCTATCTATCTATCTATCTATCTATCTATCATCTATCTGTATCTATCTATCTATCTATCTATCTATCTATCTATCTATCTATCTATCTATCTATCTATCTATCATCTATCTATCTATCTCATCTTCTCTGAACCTTCGTGGCAGAAGTATTATTAGCCGACGGGCTTTCCTCTTGAAAGAGACACAACTGACTTTTTCTGGAAAGGCTTCGGGTGGGCCTTCTTGGCTGCACAAAAGAATTTGGGTCATAAATCACTGGAGGAAAATTAGTCGGTTTCCAAAACAAAACAAACCTGACATTTCTTAGCTGCTCCTACTAGAATTGTCAGTAGCAGCTGGCAAAGTGCACACACTAAGCAGAAAGATAAATGCCAAGGAAATTTAGTCTTGGCTTGCCATAGATTTAAGTCAACAAGGCAAAATAAAATAAATTACATCGCAAAGGCCGATCTGCACTTGAATGAGTTTCGGATATAAATCTCCATGAAGTGCAATGGCTTCAGGTTAAAAACTTGAAGGAGCCCTTTTTTTTTATTCTAGATACGGGCTTCTCAATTTACAACCAAATTCGGAGTTCCCATTGCTAAGCAAGGTGGTTCTTAAGTGAGGCGTGCCCGATGTTACGACCATTTTTGGCGTCAAGGTTGTTAAGTGAACCACTTAATAATCGCAAGACTCTGAGATGTTACAACTGTTGTGAAGACACATCAGCTCCCAACTGCCCGAATGTGGATCAGGTGATTGTGGGGATGACTGCAGTGGCCATGAGACCGAGGACTGATTATAAGCAATTGTTTTCGGTGCTGTTGTAATTTCAAACAATTACTGTATGAATGACGTTTGCGCTGGGTGCGCTATTTTAAAAAATCGCATCCTGAAATAGATGAAGATCTCAACGCAACAATATTGAGAAGTCTTTGGAATTTACAAAAAGGGGGCATTTTAGACTTCTACGGGAGGTGAATAGCAATAGCAATAGCAGTTAGACTTATATACCGCTTCATAGGGCTTTCAGCCCTCTCTAAGCAGTTTACAGAGTCAGCATATCGCCCTCACAGTCTGGGTCCTCATTTCACCCACCTCGGAAGGATGGAAGGCTGAGTCAACCCTGAGCTGGTGAGATTAGAACCGCTGAACTGCAGATAACAGTCAGCTGAAGTGGCTGCAGTACAGCACTCTAACCACTGTGCCATCTCGGCTCTTAGGCTTAACACGTGGTGTGAACCCAGCCAAGAGTGGCTTATTCACAGGGTGGGCTTCAAAAATTTTAGCCAGGGGTTCTCTGCCCGGTTGCTGAGTGGGCATGGCCCAGTGGCAGGTTACAGGGGGTACGCCCCGGTACGGGTGTACCGGAGGCCTGCCTGGAGCATCGGGTACACAGCAGCCCCCATGAGATGACCACTCTTGCTGCCTCCTGCACCTCAAAAATAATAAGACCTCCCCAAAAATAAGGCCAAGTGCTTATTTGGGGGGATGTCAAAAGAAAGTAAGACCCCGTCTTATTTTGGGGGAAACACGGTAGGTTTTAATTCAATCTATGAATGCATCTCAGCCTTTCCATGTTCTTCTCTCTTTCTTTTGCAATTTTCAAGTTTATTGGGCGTCCAAGTTTTGTTTTATCAGAGCGGGTGGAAACATCCATGCACTGGCTGCCTATTGGTCTCCGGATACGCTTCAAGGTGCTAGTCGTCACTTATAAAGCCCTTCATGGTATTGGACCTGGGTACTTGAGAGACCGCCTGCTGCCAATCACCTCCAATAGACTGATTAGATCGCACAGATTAGGCCTCCTCCGAATTCCATCCGCCGGCCAATGCCGGCTGGCGACTACCCGGAGGAGGGCCTTCTCTGTGGCTGCTCCGACCCTCTGGAACGAACTCCCCGTGGAGATTCGAAGCCTCACCACCCTCCAGGCCTTCCGCAAAGCCCTTAAAACCTGGCTGTTCCGACAGGCCTGAGGCTAAAGAGCTTTTGCCCCCCTTCTCGAGTGGTATGGTTGTTGTGTGTGTTTTTAAATTTTGTATTGTTATGTTCGTCTTTTTATCCCCCTGTCTGTACCCCCCCTTCCCTGACTGAATTGTGAGCCACCCTGAGTCCCCTCCGGGGAAAAGGGCGGCATATAAATATAATAAATCCAATCCAATCCATCCCCCACCGTCTTTTCCTCCCCCAGGTCAACCTTTCTGTATGTGTGATCCAACGTCCAAGTCAACATTCAGAAGGCTCCAATGAGGGAGAGATCCCAAGCCCATGGAGCACGCAGGATCCAGATTTGGATTCTGTAGCCCTGGCATCGTTCTGACTTCCCCCCCTCCCCTCTTGAGTCCAGAGGGGCTTCAAACACTGCTCGGTTGTTTTTAGTGCCTTCCAAGCCATGTTGGTCTTGGCCCGATCACAAAATCCAACGTTGTGTAGCTTGATAATGTCAAGTTTCTACAATAAGCAGGCTGGAGCCGTGCGCAGGGTGGCTTAAGAGATAAGCTCTGGTTTTGCCCAGCATCTTTCTGGTTATCGGATGGGTTGACAGACACGGATCAAGGTTTATCTCAAAGGGATGCCACTGTCTCCCCCGCCCCCCCCATTAGAAACCAGAAATGGCTGGTTGTGGGGGCAGAAGGCAAGCGAGGTGGCCAATCTGTAAAAGATTGGGTTGCGTCCTGGCATGAAATGAGACAGTTTTCCCCCCGCCAGTCGTCTGCGTTGTTGCCCTTTTGGAATTTGGGCATGCTTTTCGACAATCTTTTGTTAGGATGGGAAGGGGCTTTTTTTTTCTTTTCGCAACAGGGACTGCCTGAGCCGAGGTGGCGCAGTGGTTAGAGTGCAGTACTGCAGCCACTTCAGCTGACTGCTAAGCTGCAGTTCGGCGGTTCTAATCTCACCGGCTCAGGGTTGACTCAGCCTTCCATCCTTCCGAGGTGGGTGAAATGAGGACCCAGATTGTTGGGGGCGATATATGCTGACTCTGTAAACTGCTTAGAGAGGGCTGAAAGCCCTATGAAGCGGTATATAAGTCGAACTGCTATTGCTATTGCTAAATAAGTGGGAAGGAAGGAAGGAAGGAAGGAAGGAAGGAAGGAAGGAAGGAAGGAAGGAAGGAAGGAAGGAAGGGGCAAGAGGCTGATTCTGTATATATGTCTAAGAAATAGGAGCCGAGGTGGCGCAGTGGGTAGAGTGCTGTACTGCAGGCCACTTCAGCTGACTGTTATCTGCAGTTCAGCGGTTCTAATCTCACCGGCTCAAGGTTGACTCAGCCTTCCATCCTTCCGAGGTGGGTGAAATGAGGACCCGGATTGTTGGGGGCGATATGCTGACTCTGTAAAGGTGAATTTGGGATAAATTGGGATAAAAATGTAGGTAACTTTGGAAAAATTAGCATATAAATATAGTTTGTCTTTTGGGAAAAATGAGCACAACTTTATATTATTAAGAAGTGGCCATTGGCCACGAATTGTATAAATGAAATTTCAGTTCAATGAAATTCAGTTTATGGTGAAAAAAAATGGGTTATAAGTCTCCTAATTTTATGACTCTTCGAAATCTGTAATTGGAGCTTGGTGGGGTGAGCATATTTTATATCATTTTTGTTTCTCCTATTAATTACATATCACAGCCCCTAATTAATAACTAAGTGGTATTCCTACCACTATTTCATCTTCACAGAAATTCTGAAAAGCATTGTTTATGACGATGAGAAACTAATCCTATTCTCTCTCTCTCTCTCTCTCTCTCCCTCTCCCTCCCTCCCTCCCTCCCTCCCTCCCTCCCTCCCTCCCTCCCTCTCTCTCTCTCTCTCTCTCTCTCTGTAGTTATTTTCCTCAGGATTTTTCTATAAATTCCTCCCCCCATTTCAACAAATTGGAAACCAACCCTTGGTTCTCGGACACCTCATTTTCAGAGTCAAGAATTATGCGAGACAATTTTAAGGGGTCTTTGAGGTGAGTATTGGCCTATTCTCCGAGATATTTGTTAAGTGAGTTATGCCCCATTTTTCTGGCCACAGTCATTAAGTGAATCACTGCAGTTGTTAAGTTAATAACCCAATTGTTAAGTGGAGGAATGTCTGTGGAAATTGCCAATTATCCAGGTCGTGGTGGTCCCAAGGTGATTTTCGGAAGGCCACTGGACTTACTTTTTTTCTTGAAAATGTTTTGCTTCTCATCCAAGAAGCTTCTTCTGTTCTTCTCCCACCCAAGAAGGAACTTGTTGCATGAAAAGCAAAAATTTTATAAGGCAAAAAGAACTCCCAAAGAAAGTACAGTGGCCTTTTGAGCCGAGGTGGCGCAGTGGTTAAATGCAGCACTGCAGGCTACTTCAGCTGACTGCAGTTCTGCAGTTCGGCTGTTCAAATCTCACCAGCTCAAGGTTGACTCAGCCTTCCATCCTTCCGAGGTGGGTGAAGTGAGGACCCGGATTGTTGTTGGGGGCGATATGCTGACTCTGTAAACCGCTTAGAGAGGGCTGAATGCCCTATGAAGCGGTATATAAGTCTAACTGCTATTGCTATTGCTATTTTGAAAAACACCATTCCGACACTGACTGTAAAAAACAAATCTTATTTCTTCAGACCTGGTTGAATTCCTTGTTAAAGTAGGACTAAGATAGCCAAGGGGGTTTCAAATCTTTATTAGGAATGTGTGACTCACCAAAAGAAAAAAAAATCATTTCACTGTCTGGGTTGGTAAGGATAATATTGATGGGCTGGTTGGACTGGTTTTATAACTGTTCCAGAGAGCCTTTTGGTGGATTATCTGCTCGTTTAGAATATAGAATAACAGAGTTGGAAGAGACCTTGGAGGTCTTCTAGTCCAACCCCCTGCTTAGGCAGGAAACTCTTTAGCATTTCAAATGGTTAGCCAACTTCTTAAAAACATCCAGTGTTGGGGGCATTCACAACTTCTGGAGGCAAGTTGTTCCACTGGTTAATTGTTCTGATTAACTCCTTAGTTCTAGGTTGCTTCTCTCCTTGATTAGTTTCCACCCGTTGCTTCTTGTTCTACCCTCAGGTACCTTGGAGAATAGTTTGAGTCCCTCTTCTTTGGGGCAACCCCTGAGATATTGAAAGACTGCTATCATGTCTCCCCTAGTCCTTCTTTTCATCAAACTAGACATACCCAGTTCCTGCAACCGTTCTTCGTATGTTTGAGCCTCCAGTCCCCTAATCCTCTTCGTTGCTCTTCTCTGCACTCTTTCTAGAGTCTCCGCATCTTTTTTACATCATGGTGACCAAAACTGAATGCAGAATTCCAAGCGTGGCCTTATTTATTTATTTCACCATGAACTTAAATTGGGCAACACCTGTGAGACAAATTGGCTTATGTTCTTTCTCTGATCCAACCTGGTTGTTGTGGAGAAAAAACTAAGAGGTTGGTCAGATGTGACTTGAAAGGGAAATTTTCTAGATTTGAAGGTTAGACCAGAAAATAAAATCACATCCGGAAGAAAGCGATGGCCATTCCTTTCCTTATTATTTCCAGGAAAACAAAGCTGCGTACAGTTATGCCCACGTAGCAATCAGCTCAAATCGAGGGAGGCTTTGACCTCACCGCTTACTCACCCAATTTCTTAAGGACACAGCAAAATCAGATTTGCTTTTGGAAGCAAGGTGGGAAGGATATGCTCCATAAAATCTTTAATTTGATTGCAAAACTTACGCTGGCTAGAAATGAATGCATTTTTAAAATAGCATTCTTCTTCATTACGTCCAACTTTTGTTAACCAACATTTGGCAGGGACTGAGGCATCCCCAGATTTGAAGCTATCCTTGATGTCACTTCTACAAATATCTTGGCAGTGAAACCCCATTCATATTCCATTCCAAAATGTCGTGCGGGTTTTATTTTTATTTATTTCCCCCCCCCCAAGTTTCCCTTGGCTGTTTGGGGTTCCCGAATTTCAATGTTTGCCAGTTTGCATCCAATCCCCTGTAGAATTGGAAGAGTCTATTTTTTTTTTGTAAAAATTCAGGAACAGAAAAACGAAGCAAAAAAAAAAACATATAGAAAAAAATGTGCAAATTTAGGCACGGCAAACCCCGCGAGCCTAATTTGACTTGTGTGAAATGGTAATTGTGCTTTATTTCAAGCAGCAAACGAGGGGAACAATTGGTTAGTCTGCCTGGGGAACAGCTGGATGCAAATCTGCCTGTCAAACTTCCCCCTTTGCTCAAAACGGGAAAATTGATAGGACTTTTCTAAGTTGAGTCGCTCTGACATGCGAAACGTAAGCCTTGTTTCCCATCCCTGCTTTGCACATAAACACTTGCAACACACACCCATGCCAGGATGAGTGTATTTCCTTTGAAAAAAAAGTGTGTTAAGAGTCCATCAGATTTGTCCAGGGGAATTGAGGAGCCGAGATGGCACAGTGGTTAGGGTGCAGTACTGCAGGCCACTTCAGCTGACTGTTATCTGCAGTTCGGCGGTTCTAATCTCACCAGCTCAAGGTTGACTCAGCCTTCCATCCTTCCGAGGTGGGTGAAATGAGGACCCAGACTGTGGGGGCGATATGCTGACTCTGTAAACCGCTTAGAGTGGGCTGAAAGCCCTATGAAGCGGTATATAAGTCTAACTGCTATTGCTATTGCTATTTTCAATCATCCAAGTCATGGTTGTCCCAAAGGTGCTTTCCCCCCCCTTGAAAATGTTTCGCTTCTTGGATGAGACTTTTTTGGAGGAGAACTGATTTTTAAAATAGTCTTTATTACATTTCCCAACATTAAAACAAAACAAAACACAAAACATACATTTACACTTGTAACAGCTTTTCCATGTTGGTATACATGTTTTTTTTTAAATAATACTATTTACAATAAATTATTTCTCTATATCACTATCTTGGATGAGAACTGAAGCAGCTTCTTGGGTGGGAAGTGAAACATTTAAAAAGCAAAATCCAGTGTGTGATTTGGAGTGGGGGGGGGGAATAAAAGCAGTTTTGGGACAGTCAATCCGATTGTTGAAATATGAAGGACTTTTAGCTTTGGCGTGAAAATATTTAATCGGTGGCTTTCTTGGTGCTTAGCTGTTTCCTTGCTGACGTTTCATGACCCAGCTAGGTTACACCATCGGTGCTATGAGTGTGCAACCTGTGGCCTTCGGGGGGTGGGGGTGGGTGGGGGGGCAAACCTCAGGGATGCAGTCCACATTTAACCAGAAAGTTGTGGTTGGGTTCCCTCCCTCGTGAAGCAGGGAAGTCAATGACCATCTCTTTTGCCCCTGCAGGATTCTGAGTTCC
Source organism: Thamnophis sirtalis (assembly GCF_051295495.1). Lineage (NCBI taxonomy): Eukaryota > Metazoa > Chordata > Lepidosauria > Squamata > Natricidae > Thamnophis > Thamnophis sirtalis. Next base: position 2,055,017 of record NW_028261382.1, read on the forward strand.
CTAATTGTGCTTGGATTTCAGCTGGTCATTCCGCAGCCTTCCGTCGATCACAGAAAGGTAAGTGGTGTCTCTGTGTGTGTGTGTGTGTGTGTGTGTGTGTGTGTGTTATGCAAGGAACCGGCATGTTACGGAACAGTTTTGCAGTTCTGCATGCTTTAAGCTCCTTCAGTACGCAGTAAGAGCGGAGGTGGCGCAGTGGTTAAGGGTGCAGTACTGCAGGCCACTTCAGCTGACTGCGATCTGCAGTTCAGCGGTTCAAATCTCACCGGCTCAAGTTCGACTCAGCCTTCCATCCTTCCGAGGTGGGTGAAATGAGGACCCGGACTGTGGGGGCAAGTTGCTGACTCAGTTTGCTAAAAAAAATTTGTAAAACCGCTTAGAGAGGGCTGAAAGCCCTATGAAGCGGTATAGAAGTCTAATAAATAAATAAATAAATGATGAATAAATAAATAAATAAATAAATAAATAAATAAATAAATAAATAAATAAATAAATAAATAAATAACAATGGTTCATTTAGTGGTCTTAAAATGCTGAAATGTTAAGTAAAGTCTGGTCTACAGCTAGAGTTTCGGGCGTTATCTTGCTTCAAGATGCCTTAATAGATTTCCTTTCCTTTATTGTCATTGTACATATATACACAGTTTACACATACAACACAATTCACATAACACCCAGAGACCAGGCCCAACACACATAACTATCCCCAAACACCTACCACACACACACCAAAAAATCCCCCGCCCCTAAACCACCCAAACATCCACACAACAGACCAAGTAGTGCTGTCCAACCAATCACTGGTGGTGACCCTTTAGTTCAGTGGTTCCCAAACTTGGCAACTTTAAGACTTGTGGACTTCAACTCCCAGAATTCTCCAGCCAGCTTGCTTGCTTGCTTGCTCACTCCCTTCCTTCCCTCCCTCCCTCCCTCCCTCCCTCCCTCCTTCCTTCCTTCCTTCCTTCCTTCCTTCCTTCCTTCTCTTGGCACTTCTGAGTCCAGCTAGTCCAGCTGGCTGGAGAATTCTGGGAGCTGAAGTCCACAAGTCTTAAAGTTGCCAAGTTTGGGAACCACTGCTTTAGTTCATTGTTGAGTGCAATTATAGTTCCGGGATAAAAGCTTTCCGGAAGATGTGTGGTCCGAGTTTTAACTGTTCTGTGTCTTCTGCCACAAGGCAACATATTAAAATGATTGTAAGCAGGATGGGAAGAGCCTCTGAGAACGTTGCGCAACTTCCTCAAACAGCGAGATGCGCAGATGTCATCCAGGGCTGGTAGCTGAAGCCCGGTGATCTTCCGGGCAGTTTGAATGATTCTCTGGAGAGCTTTTGTGTCTGCCACAGAGCTGCAAGAATGCCGTATGTCAGGACACTCTCAAGAGTAGGACAGAAGGAGACGCCTAGATAGATTTCCATCCATCGTGACCACAAATGGAATCGGACCTCCCATCATCTAGTGATGCGGTCGTAAAGTGAGCCACGCCTGGTTTTATGACCACTTTGCCACAGCCGTTAAGCCAATCACCCTGTTGTGGTTTGGGTTTCATCTGTTGTTTCCCCCCAGCTCAGATTAAACCAAGCGCAGACCTCAGGGGTGGTACCTCCATCAAAGCTGTTAGTGTCTTGGGAAAAAGACGCAAATCCAGCCTCCTTTTTCGTCCTGTCTCCAGGCAGCTTCTTAAGGGAAAGGAAAGATCAAACTTGCAAATCTGATCCTGTCTTGAAATCCCGTTTCAGCCAGAGCTGAGGCTCAGCTCTTCAACAACAGGCTGATTTGCCTGCTTAATCCTCACTTGAATGTACCTTTCCCCCCCCCCCTCCTCATCCTTCAGAAGCCACCAAAAGGCAATTGTGTCCTGAAGGCACATCAAGAGCCACACTGGCTTTCATCTCGGTCGGGGTGGGGTGTGGAGGAAGCCACAGCTTCAGTCGGCTGAGAAATGTTAGCCTTTCCTTCAGAGGCCGCTGGGCCTTGTCAACTCCATTGTTCTGGAAGAATGTGAGCGCCACGCTGAGAGTTTAGCATTCGTTTCCACCGTTTTGGGCTTTTCTGCGACGGGTTAAACAAGGACATTAGCTTTGGAGCAACTTTGATTTTTGGAATGTGTGCCGTGTTTCCCCAAAAACAAGACCTCCCTGGATAGCAATAGCAATAGCAATAGCAGTTAGACTTATATACCGCTTCATAGGGCTTTCAGCCCTCTCTAAGCGGTTTACAGAGTCAGCATATCGCCCCCAACAATCCGGGTCCTCAGTTTACCCACCTTGGAAGGATGGAAGGCTGAGTCAACCTTGAGCCGGAGAGATTAGAACCGCTGAACTGCTGATCTAGCAGTCAGCTGAAGTGGCCTGCAGTACTGTACTCTACCCACTGCGCCACCTCGGCTCAGATAATAAGCCCTGTTCTGCCCCGGGCAATGAGGTTCTGCTCGGGCAGCCAGTTAACTCCACGTTTGGGAATATCTTTCAGTTTATTACCAGGCATCCTTAATAGCAAAACTTACAGTTCAATGTTAAGATTCTTCTGACTTTCCATGATCTGTCCCATCACGTAGTGTAAAAAGATGATGATTTTATCCCCATGCTGAGTGGAGATGTAGAAGGCTACTATTCCAGTTCACAAAAGCAATTGAACTGCCCGGCTATAAACATCGCATGTGGGCAAGATGCCCTGATGGCCAATCATAAACAGAGACGTGATCACATGTCATGGGACTACATTTCCCATAAGGCAGTCTCTGCCTGCATTTCCCATGAGGTGGTTTCTTAAAGGAGACAGTTCTTAATTCCTACACTAGCTATATACTGCTGGGGCAGCACAAGCCCAATCGGGTTTTTGAGTGCATGCGCTGAAATAAGCCCTCCCCTAAAAATAAGCCCTCCCCCAAAAATAAGGCCTCCCGGAAAATATTGCCACACAGCAGCAGCCCTGAGGTGACCACGCTTGCCGCCTCCTGCACGTCAAAAATAATAAGACTTTACATCCAGTTTTAAAGTCACCCAGCCACTCTGGAAGAACACATGGCCAAGGACTGGACTTGTTCCAGAGAGATTGTGATAAACCAGATTCCTCTCCTGCTCCCAATTCATCAAGGGTTTTAAGCATAAACACTTGTACGGACGTTCTCAAGGATCAGAGGGAGTTCACGTTTGGGTGGAAGGAATCTTTGTCCACTTTCTACATCTGGTTTGGCTCCAGCCTTCTCTGTGTGCTCCAAAAGAACGAGTTTGCTGGGAGACGTTTCAAGGTTACAGATGCACAAAGATCTGGGTGACATTAGTCCAGGCTGTTTGTCCTCTCAAAGTCCTTTAAGACTCGACAGATGTGGTGGGGCTGGTGGTCTTTTCCAGGCATTGCCCAGTTTTGAGGTCTCTTCTGTTCTCATTTGGCCATGTGGGATCATGTCTGGTTGACAGTTGCTACATACTTTGGACGAAAGAATCTCAACGGTTTTAGACTTGATAAAAAGGACACTCTTGTTTGAGATGTTTAAGAAGAGACTGTCGGACAACCATTTGTCTAAAACGGTCTAGGGTTTCCTGCCTAAGCAGGGGGTTGGACTAGAAGACCTCCAAGGTATCTTCCAACTATTCTACTCTACTCTACTCTACTCTACTCTACTCTACTCTACTCTACTCTACTCTACTCTACTCTACTCTACTCTACTCTACTCTACTCTACTCTTCTAATTCTAATTCTAATTCTAATTCTAATTCTAATTCTAATTCTAATTCTCTCTATTCTATTCCCTATCCTATCCTATCCTATCCTAGCCTATCCCATCCCTATATTCTATTCTATTCTATTCTATTCTATTCTATTCTATTCTATTCTATTCTATTCTATTCTATTCTATTCTATTCTATTCTATTCTATTCTATTCTATTCTATTCTATTCTATCCTATCCTATCCCACCCCACCCCACCCCACCCCACCCCACTCTTACTTCTACTTCTACTTCTACTCTCTATTCTATTTCCTATCCTATCCTATCCTATCCTATCCTATCCTATCCTATCCTATCCTATCCTATCCTATCCTATCCCTATATTATATTCTATTATATTCTGTTATTCTGAATTCTGTTATGTAAGGTGGGGGCATATCTCCCCAAATATTCTCTGGATCACCATCCAAAGTCAGACAGACAGATGGTTACCTCTATCTATTGAGTAAAATAGAATCTTAGAATCCACCTTGATCAAGAATAACTTATAGTTAGATAACATCACTGTTTAGATCTCATTTCATATTTGGATTCTTGGAATAACTGTGCCTTCGACCCCCACCATAGATATTGTCTCTTCAAGGGCTCACGCACAGTTTCAACAACTATAGGTCACGTTGTGAGATCTCAATCTTGTTCCTTCACGGTCTAATGGAAATGGCTTTGGAAAGGACGTAAAATGGTTGTTGATGGTTGTCTTAGAGTAGAATATTTGAATGAAAGTCAGAGCTAGAACACATTTAGGAAAATGGATGACTGCCTCGAGCAATTATCTCACCATTATTTCCTACTTAGCATATATATGAAGTTGACTCCGTGAAGGCATAATTCAGAAATGTAGAAACGAATAGTTAAGGGAGAGTCTATTAAGGGGCTATTAATATGACTTTTAACTCTTGCATTTGGGGTGGCTGTTATTATTATTATTTTTTTAAATGGGAATTCTCCAGTGCTGGCAGACAAATAGCCCGAGGTGAATTAATAGGTGTTGATTCCAAATGTGAAAAATGGACGCTAGCTTTGTAGGCCTGCTTAACATTTAACCTCCCTTTCCTGCTTCCCTTCATCACCCTGGAGCTGTGAATCTCATAATTCAGAGGCCGGGAAGTCCAACAGCAGCCATGGAAAGGCAGCTCATAACTCAGGCAGATTAGTTATTCTGACTGGCGCCAATCCAAGTCATCCTGCGGGCATCAGGAGGTTGGTGTGTATGACTGGTCTTTCTGCTCCTCTAAGTACCACCAATGGTCTTTTAGCAGGGAAAAGCCCAGCTGCCTTCTCCCTGCCCCCCAAAAGAAGAGCCACTGGGGTTACCAAGCACTTTGGTGATCGTCAACGTCTACATTTAGAGGTGATGCTTTTAAGTCCCTGCTTCCCGCTTGAAAACCCAAAATGTTCTGGTCCCACCTGCCTAGATGTCCCCGAGATGCTTTTACAAAAGGCAACTGGATTTTCCTCGAGAATGTTTCACTTCTCATCCAAAAAGTTTCTTCAGTTCTGGATGAGAAGCAAAATGTGTTCAAGGAAAACACCTTCCATTTTTCTACTCCTAGTAGTGAATAGAATAGAAATTAGATTAGATTAGATTAGATTAGAGTAGAAAAGAAAAGAAAAGAAAAGAAAAGAAAAGAGAGAAGATAAAAAAGAGAGGAGAGGAGAGAATAGAATATAAATTAGATTAGATTAGATTGGATTAGAGTAGAATAGAAAAGAAAATAGAGAAGAGAAAAGAAGAGAGGAGAGGAGAGAATAGAATAGCAGAGTTGGAAGGGACCTTGGAGGTCTTCTAGTCCAACCCCCTGCTTAGGCAGGAAACCCTTCACCACTTCAGACAAATGGTTATCCAACATCTTCTTAAAAACTTCCAGTGTTGAAGCATTCACAACTTCTGGAGGCAACTTCTGTTCCACTGATTCATTGTTCTCACTGTCAGGAAATTTCTCCTTAGTTCTAAGTTGCTTCTCTCCTTGATTAGTTTCCACCCATTGCTTCTTGTCCTGCCCTCAGGTGCTCACAACAACAAGGAAGTCCAGTTGCCTTAAAAAAAAACACCTTTGGGACAACAACTACGACCTGGATGATTTGAGAATCTCCGTAGACATTTACCTGCCTAGATATGGGATGCTTAGAACCTCCCTTCTGTGATGGGGAGATGATTGGGGGGCATGTTGGGTGAGGAAAGGAGGAGGTATTGGCCATTTTGGGTTCTGCCTGCTGGGGAATTCTGGGAGTTGAAGTCCACAAGTCTTAACCTTGGCCAAGGTTGGCCATCCTGGTTTAGAGAGTTGCAGGTTGAATGTCCGTGGAGTGATGTTCTGAAGGACCCTTTTTGTGATCCGGTTAGAAGCAGCCACCACCATCCGTTGCGAATACTTTTATTTTTCTCCTTCCTAATGTTTCTGGCCAAACTTGCTTTCTTTCTGTGCCAAAAGTTTAATCGATGGGGAAGGGGAAACAAGACAGATTTCGGAAGGGACACGTGCTAAAGTCACCCAGACTCTTCCCCCCACTCCTCTTTTGATGTCATGACTAATAAATGTGAAGTTGCATTTCAAAACGGAGAAACATCTGGATTGCATTGGCAGGAAAAATCTGTGCATGCATTGTAACAAATAAAGATGACACTGAATTAGCTTATGTTGTTAGTACGTTTTTGACAAATCCTCCTCTCCAGTCAGGGTCAGTGTGTGCAGAGAAGAAGTTGGAAGATGTGGTTTGTGGGGATCTGTGATGCCCGAGGGAGGGATCTTGTGTGTGTTGGTGTGTTTGTATTGTGTCCGGCTGCTGTGGACTTGTTGCTAGTTGCTGCCAAGCAGAGTTCAAGCTTTTCCTTCTGGATTGTAAAATTACTCATTCTCCTAATTTCTGAATCCCTCCCAGCTTGGAAAGTAAAGCTCAGAGAATTCCTTTACCTGATGCAGTTGATTAATTAGGTCGCAAAATGAATCCATCTGTGAGGCCAGGCAGCACCCCCCTCCCCCATTCTTCTCTGTAGAACATGGTTGGTTGTATCTTCTAGTGGCCAAAAGTGTTTCAGCCAATCCAGCTTCCCTGTGTGGAACATCCATTCAATCCCACCCAATCAGAATAGAGCTGGCAGGGACCTTGGAGGTCTTCTAGTCCAACCCCCTGCTCAAGCAGGAGAAAAGTGGCTGTCCAGACTTTTCTTCAAAACCTCCAGTGATGGAGGCACCCAGAAGTTCTGGAGACCAGCTGTTCCACTGATTAATTGTTCTCACTGTTAATTAAGTAAGTAATGTTAATCATTAGGGTTACATCGCCTAATATCCAATGTTTTATTAGTTTTATTGTTTTAAATGAGGTTTTATATTCTGTAAGCTGACTTGAGTCGCCATGTGCGGATAGGTGGCACTATAAATCCAATACATGAAATAAATAAAAGAAAATAAATGTGGCCCAGGTATCTACTTGATATAAATAGATATTTGAAGCCGTCTAAAACAGATTGGCATTATCTGTAGGGGAATCTACCTATTATAACTATGCCCTACTGTTTTCTTTTAATTTACTTCTATACTTCTATCAGTTATATACTTTTATGATAGGCAGATGACCATATCAATAAGATTTATATTCTATTTTGGCATCAGGGGTCTCTCAAGAATGGGAATTGCTGGTATCTGCCTTGCCAGCTTCATTTCTTCTGCTACAGGAAAGTTTAGTAGAAGATAGGAAGGGAGACTCTCAAAACTCAATGAATACACTGTCCAATGGTAAACCAGCGTTTCTGGAATCCTGAAACCGCTAAGGACATAAGCAGGGATTTGCTGATTGGACTCCTGGCCCATCTACTCAAGGAGTCTGTCCTTATAGAAGACAAGGAGCTGCCTATGGAAGCCCACCAGTAGATGGCCTTCAGTCATAGTCATGAATCTCAATGAGTTGCGTGAATTGGTCCAACCCTTTTTGGAAGCAGCCAAGCTGGTAACCAACCTGGACCACTAGGAGATTGGTGGACGTCAACTCCATGTTGGCTGGGAATTGAAGTCCACCCACCTTCAAGTGGGCCCAGGTTGAGAAAGGTTGCGGTAGAGAATTCCAAACTTGAATTACACACGGTGTAAAATGAATCCTTTCATCTTGACCTAGTCTACTTTGAAAACACGATGTAGCCTCACTCCTTCATCTCTTCTGGTCTCCCTTCTAGGTGCCCCAAAGGATAAAAGATGGGAGCGTTGCCCCAGAAGAAGAGAGTGGAGGAATCCCTGGGGTTTGGGGCAGCTGGGGACCTTGGTCAGCGTGCTCCAGAAGCTGCAGTGGCGGAGTGATGGTGCAGATGCGGCCATGTCTTCCAGGGTACTACTATGACAGGGCCTCTCACAATCCTGGGCATTACTCGGCTTCAGGGAGGGCGCTGGGCCACCTCCAGCAGCTGCCACAAGAAGACTCCCTGCCGCCTTTCTCTGGTCACATCATCTCGGCCATCCGTACATCGGTGCCTCTGCACAGAAACGAGGAACCCGCACGGGTTGCCCTCTCCGCCTCCTTTGGAGAAGGACGCAACGACAGCTATTGGAGCCGAGGAACCTCAAGAGGCGCTCAAGTTTCTCAGTCCCGGAGACGTAGCCCCAAATCAGAAAGAAGGTAGGTCTTCCTTCCTTCCTTCCTTCCTTCCTTCCTTCCTTCCTTCCTTCCTTCCTTGCTTCCCTCCCTCCCTCCTTCTTCCTCCCATCCTCCTCCTCATCCCCCTCCTCCTCCCCCTCCTCCTCCTCTTCTCCTTCTCCTTCTCCTCCTCTTCCTCCTCCTCCTCCTCCATCTTCTCCTCCTCCTCTATTTCCTCCTCCTCCCATCTTCTCCTCCTCCTCCTCCCATCCTCCTCCTCCTCCTCCCATCCTCCTCCTCCTCTTCTTCTCCTCCTCCTCCTCCATTTCCTCCTCCTCCTCCCCATCTCCTCCTCCTCCTCCCCCTCCTCCTCCCTCCTCCTCCCATTCTCCGCTTCTTCTCCTCCTTCTCCTCCTCCCTCCTCCTCCTCTTCTCTTCCTCCTCCATTTCCTCCTCCTCCTCCCATCCTCTTCCTCCACCTCCTCCTCCTCTTCTCCTCCTCCTCCTCCATTTCCTCCTCCTCCTCCCATCTCCTCTTCCTCCTCCCCCCTCCTCCCTCCTCCTCCCATTCTCCGCTTCTTCTCCTCCTTCTCCTCCTCCCTCCTCCTCCTCTTCTCTTCCTCCTCCATTTCCTCCTCCTCCTCCCATCTTCTCCTCCTCCTCCCATCCTCCTCCTCCACCTCCTCCTCTTCTTCTTCTTCTCCTCCTCCATTTCCTCCTCCTCCCATCTTCTCCTCCTCCTCCCCCTCCCCTCCTCCTCCCTCCTCCTCCCCTCCTCCTCCTCTTCTCCTCCTCCTCCCTCCTCCTCCCCTCCTCCTCCCTCTTCTTTCTTCTCCTTCCTCCTCCTCCTCCTCCATCTTCCAACCATTCTCCACAGTTCAGTTGTAAGGTCCGCCTTATGGAGGATGAGTGCAATACGCAGGCCCTTTACCTGGTTGCCCCCCCCCACCTATTATGAAACCATTTCCCTCCTGCCTGTTTCTTAGAGACCAATGTGTTTGTTTCTGCTCTCAGCTAGTCAGTTTGAAGCTTTTTCTTAAATCACTTAATTGCAGGGATGTATTGAAACATGGCATTTTCCTCAATTTGCTTTCTTTCATTCTCACTATGTAAACTAGTTAAGCAAGGCGGCATTTCGGTGAAAGGTTATAGATAGATACTTCTGAGAGATTACTACATTTCCTCTAGAGTCGGGATGGGTCTTCTTCCAATTGTAGGATAGAGACCGGTTGCAAGAGGAGCTTCTGACAAGTCAGGCGCAGACTTGTCCCGCTAAGTTTTATAGCTGTGGGGAAAGGACTTGACATCAAACAAGCTCAGATGCAGATGTCTGCATGCTTGGAGCATTGAAATAAAATTTTCTCTCCCACCCCTGCCAAAGGAAAGTCAGAAGCAACACTTCATATGGAACAAATAATGGTAAACAAGGGCTCTTCCTCATTCTCCGAATCAGATTTTCTCATTTCAAATGTTTCTCCCAATCGTTCTCCAAAAACCTTCCCTCTGGCGACAGGAATATCAGTGGGGCCACCAATGGTCAGCTGGGATCTGTGCAATCGACGGCATTTTGAGGTCGCTTCTAAGATTGTTAACAACTCCCGCTACGTAACAACTCCTGCTACAAGAGCCGAGGTGGCGCAGTGGTTAGGGTGCCAGTACTGCAGGCCACTTCAGCTGACTGCTATCTGCAGTTCAGGGGTTCTAATCTCACCAGCTCAAGGTTGACTCAGCCTTCCATCCTTCCGAGGTGGGTGAAATGAGGACCCAGACTGTGGGGGCGATATGCTGACTCTGTAAACCGCTTAGAGAGGGCTGAAAGCCCTATGAAGCGGTATATAAGTCTAACTGCTATTGCTATGAGCCGAGGTGGCACAGTGGTTAGGGTGCCAGTACTGCAGGCCACTTCAGCTGACTGTTATCTGCAGTTTGGCGGTTCTAATCTCACCGGCTCAAGGTTGACTCAGCCTTCCATCCTTCCGAGGCGGGTGAAATGAGGACCCGGATTGTTGTTGGGGGCGATATGCTGGCTCTGTAAACCGCTTAGAGAGGGCTGGAAGCCCTATGAAGCGGTATATAAGTCTAACTGCTACTGCTATTGCTAAGATCAATTTCTACGTCTCTAATTTATCTTTGTCTAATTTATCTTTGTCTCTCGTCCGTGCCTCTTTTTCCCGTACCTTTCTTCTAAAGATAAACCTAAGTCTAAACTCACCTCTGCCTCTATAGTAAATACATTTTTACAACCTGTCACACACACTGTGGCCACCATTGGCCAACAGACTAATCCACCCTTGGCTTTGTGAGCAAACCTACAACACCCTGTCAGAATTTTAGACATGTTCTAAAACCACAGATATTCCTTTGGACCAGGGCTGAAATGCTACCGGTTCGGGCCGGTTTGCCCAAACCAGTCGTAAAAAATGCTACCGGTTCTCCTGAACCAGCAGTAAAAAAAAATGCTTTAAAAAGTTCCAACAATCAGCTGTGCAACAATCAGCTGCGCCACCCAATTTATATTCGAAATCCTGCTTTCTAGCAAATCTAAATTGTGCAGCACAGCTGTTTCCTCCCCCTTGCTCTTCTACTTACCTTTGCAGACTCAAAAAAAAAAGGTTTCTTAGCGTCTGGGGTGCACATGTGCACAAAGCGTGTGTTTCATGCGCATGCACGTGTGAAGCAAACCGGTAGCAGATTTCACAGCCTTTCAGCCCTGCTTCTTACACATGATTCCTTGAGCGATCTCTCCATACATGCTATTTCCACCATGGTGAGGACTAGCCTCTATTTTGTGCCAAGGATGAATAAAACCAGGAACCTCTGGTGTGTGGCATCAGCCTTCCCTGAACATTCCCCAAGGAGCAATCTCTGACCACTGACTCATATAAAACCCTTCCTAGCTCACTCCATGTGTCATTAAAGCAGGGCCTACTTAGCAATAGCAATAGCAGCTAGACTTATATACCGCTTCATAGGGCTTTCAGCCCTCTCTAAGCGGTTTACAGAGTCAGCATATCACCTCCCCACAGTCTGGGTCCTCATTTCACCCACCTCAGAAGGATGGAAGGCTGAGTCAACCTTGAGCCTGGTGGGATTTGAACCGCTGAACTGCAGATAACAGTCAGCTGAAGTGGCCTGCAGTACGGCACCATAACCACTGTGCCACCTCGGCTCATAGCAATAGCAGTTAGACTTATATACCGCTTCATAGGGCTTTCAGCCCTCTCTAAGCGGTTTACAGAGTCAGCATATCGCCCCCACAGTCTGGGTCCTCATTTCACCCACCTCGGAAGGATGGAAGGCTGAGTCAACCCTGAGCCGGTGAGATTTGAACTGCCGAACTGCAGCTAACAGTCAGCTGAAGTGGCCTGCAGTGCTGCACCCTAACCACTGCGCCACCTTGGCTCCTTCTTTTGGGAAGGGTCTCCTTTCTCCTTTTGCTGTCCTGGATGCTGTGGAGCTTCACTTGGGGGCCGGCTGCCCCTTTGCAGGTCTGAATTTAGCAATCGTGGGATCCATGAGGAATGGGGAACAGCTGTTTGGAGGTTGGGGATCTCTCCTTCAGGGAATCTCCTCTGTGCCTTCCTTACAGCTGTATCATCGTCGCATCAAAATAGGCTGCAAAACTCAGGCATTTCAATCGTGGATCTGGGCTTGTGGCAAAAAATAAAAAGGGGGGGGGAGGGTTTGAAAATGATGGCTTGACCCTCCTGTGGGGGACAAGATTCAGCTGCTTTGTTGGCAATAGCAAAGAGAGAGTTGGAAAAGGGGGGGAAAAAAAGATTAAAACAAAAATGAAGTGAAACGAAAAGGCTTTTAACCCGATAAGCACGATTTATGTTTGATGTTTTTAATGTCGTTTTGCAAGACCTTCCAAGAGATAAATAGTTGGTGGATACAATTAGAGAGCGGGGAGGGAGGCAAAATGTTGTTAAGTGAGTGTTTTTTAGAGACTGTCTCCAGCTGGGAAACACAGCCAGGATGTTTTCCTCTTAATTCTGAGAGTTGAGTTCATTTATTTAGAAGATCGATACGGTGGGCCCCTTTTTTAAAACCTGAACTCTCGGTGGCTCCCACAACCATAACATAAAACCGTATCAACTGGTTGAGAAGCCTTGCTGGTAGTTTGTTCCTCCTTCTCTTTTTCTCCTCGAAGCTAAGGAAGATGTTGATGAAACAACCAGAAAGTAGAGAGTAGGAATTACGACCGAGACAAACTCATTCCGGAGATGTATCTGGAGGATAGCCGGGTGGTCTTGGCGAGCTGTGCAAATACTTCCCAAAGAGACGAAATGTTTGTACCAGCCGGTAGGAAGGATGTAGAAATGGCTTTGGTGCTGCCAGGCTGCTGAGATGGTGCCCAGGTGTGGTTGAACGATGGGCATCAAGTGAGAATTAAGACTTTTAAAGCACTTTATGGTTTAGGGATGTATACTGAGAGCCCACCTTTCTCCAAATTTGTTCGCCCGTTGCGAGTCCTCTTGATACTTTTTCTAGGAACTGGAGGAGAGATGGACAGACGTTAACGAAGGTCTTCTTAAGTGGTTATTATTTGTTATTTTGGTGTAGACCTGCACACCAAGAGACTCTTCCTTAGATATGGAAAATTAACACAAAGACTATCATCAATTCCATAGGCGCAGTGGCTCAGTGGCTAAGACGCTGAGCTTTTCAATCAGAAAGTTTGGCAGTTCAGTTGTTCGAATCCCTAGCGCCGCGTAACCGAGCAAGCTCCCGTTACTTGTCCCAGCTTCTGCCAACCTAGCAGTTCGAAAGCACATAAAAATGCAAGTAGAAAAATAGGGACCACCTTTGGTGGGAAGGGAACAGCGTTCCGTGCGCCTTCGGCATTGAGTTATGCTGGCTACATGACCACGGAGACGTCTTCGGACAGCGCTGGCTCTTTGGCTTTGAAACGGAGATGAGCACCGCCCTCTAGGGTCGGGAACGACTAGCACAGATGTGCGAGGAGAACCTTCTCCTTACTATCATCAAGAAAGGGCGAATGATTACATCACCAGAAGGAATGGAATGACAAAAAGTAAAAAATACAAGAGTTAACCTGGAAATCTAGCTATGGTTTATTGGAAAAGGATCATAACCCCTCCGGGTAGAGATTTCGGTAAAACTCAGGATGTTTTAGCAGTTTGCATTGAAGGAGATTTCCCAGGTCATTGTACCTTAGTGGTCTCCAACCTTGGCAACTTTAAGACCTGTGGACTTCAACTCTCAGAGTTCCTCAGCCAGCAAAGCTGGCTGAGGAATTCTGGGAGTTGAAATCCCCAGGTCTTAAAGTTGCTGGCTGAGGAATTCTGGGAGTTGAAGTCCACAGGTCTTAAAGTTGCTGGCTGAGGAATTCTGGGAGTTAAAGTCCCCAGGTCTTAAAGTTGCTGGCTGAGGAATTCTGGGAGTTGAAGTCCACAGGTGTTAAAGTTGCTGGCTGAGGAATTCTGGGAGTTGAAGTCCACAGGTCTTAAAGTTGCTGGCTGAGGAATTCTGGGAGTTAAAGTCCCCAGGTCTTAAAGTTGCTGGCTGAGGAATTCTGGGAGTTGAAGTCCACAGGTCTTAAAGTTGCTGGCTGAGGAATTCTGGGAGTTAAAGTCCCCAGGTCTTAAAGTTGCTGGCTGAGGAATTCTGGGAGTTGAAGTCCACAGGTGTTAAAGTTGCTGGCTGAGGAATTCTGGGAGTTAAAGTCCACAGGTCTCAAAGTTGCTGGCTGAGGAATTCTGGGAGTTGAAGTCCACAGGTCTTAAAGTTGCTGGCTGAGGAATTCTGGGAGTTGAAGTCCACAGGTCTTAAAGTTGCTGGCTGAGGAATTCTGGGAGTTAAAGTCCACAGGTCTTAAAGTTGCTGGCTGAGGAATTCTGGGAGTTGAAGTCCACAGGTCTTAAAGTTGCTGGCTGAGGAATTCTGGGAGTTAAAGTCCCCAGGTCTTAAAGTTGCTGGCTGAGGAATTCTGGGAGTTGAAGTCCACAGGTCTTAAAGTTGCTGGCTGAGGAATTCTGGGAGTTAAAGTCCACAGGTCTCAAAGTTGCTGGCTGAGGAATTCTGGGAGTTAAAGTCCACAGGTCTCAAAGTTGCTGGCTGAGGAATTCTGGGAGTTGAAGTCCACAGGTCTTAAAGTTGCTGGCTGAGGAATTCTGGGAGTTAAAGTCCACAGGTCTTAAAGTTGCTGGCTGAGGAATTCTGGGAGTTAAAGTCCACAGGTCTTAAAGTTGCTGGCTGAGGAACTCTGGGAGTTGAAGTCCACAGGTCTTAAAGTTGCCAAGGTTGGAGATCACTGCCTTATGCAACATTGCTCTGAAAAAATCTTCCAACCTCGAGGGCCGTGGATGCAACACGGATTGTAGATGCCTGGCCTCGCTCACAAATCTGACCCAAGGGCTCCACCAAACATTGTGTTTTTTTCAGCGGCAACACATCTCCTGCACTTCTTCATGAGGAACAAATGACTTTCCGAAGGAGAATTGCACATCTGGCGGCCTTCCCAGGGCTGACTTCTGAAAAAGCCAGATTGATAAATAATACCCCAAAGCACGCACGGTCATAGCGGGGTTGGTCCTGGATGTTGGGGATGTGGGCCTGTGAAACTCAGCACTGCACAAACCCAGAGACAGATTTGACCCGTACCTATTGACCTCTGTCCCTGCAGTAAAATAGAATAGAAGAACAGAGTTGGAAGGGACCTTGGAGGTCTTCTAGTCCAACCCCCTGCCTAGGCAGGAAACCCTATACAGTTTCAGACAAATGGTTATCCAACATCTTCTTAAAAGACTTCCAGTGTTGGGGCATTCACAACTTTTGGAGGCAACTTCTGTTCCACTGATTAATTGTTCTTAACTGTCAGGAAATTTCTCCTCATTTCTAGGTTGCTTCTCTCCTTGATTAGTTTCCACCCATTGCTTCTTGTTCTACCCTCAGGTGCTTTGGAGAATAGCTTGACTCCCTCTTCTTTGAGATATCGGAAGACTGCTATCATGTCTCCCCTGGTCCTTCTTTTCATTAAACTAGACCTACCCAGTTGCTGCAACCGTTCTTCATATGTTTTAGCCTCCAGTCCCCTAATCCTCTTTGTTGCTCTTCTCTGCAATCTTTCTAGAGTCTCCACATCTTTTTTACATCGTGGCGACCAAAACTGGATGCCGTATTCCAAGTGTGGCCTTCCCAAGGCATTATAAAGTGGCATTAACACTTCACGTGATCTTGATTCTCTCCCTCTGTTGATGCAGCCTAGAACTGTGTTGGCTTTTTTGGCAGCTGCTGCCCACGGCTGGCTCCTATTTAAATGCTTGTCTACTAGGGCTCCAAGATCCCTCTCGCAGTTGCTACTATTGAGCAAGGTACCACCTATACTGTACCTGTGCATTTCGTTTTTCTTGCCTAAATGTAGAACCTTGCTTTTTTCAGTAGATGAAAGGATAGGTAGATGGTCTCCGTCTGTGACCTCAGGGCATCCTGGACCAAGATGTTGGTTTTGGAAGATGGGTTTACTACTGCTTACACCTGTCACGTAGAAGGTTACTACCACTACTGATACTTTGTCTTTTGGTGGTTATAAGAGCTAAGGGTCTATTATCAGCCAAGAGGGTTAGAGCAGACTCTGTACTTGAATCAAATTCTTGATGGACTTCCTTTTGCAAAGGAAAAAATAAATCAATTGTCAGAGAGATTTATGAGAGGCCGAAGAGCTGGGTGGAGAACATAGTTTTTTTTTAAAAAAACATCCTACATTGACCGGAATTAAGCCTCTTTCCCTTGCTAATGAAAAATATTAATGGGAAGAGTTGGGTAACAGTTTATCAAAGACATTTATTGTACTGGTAGCACAGGTAGCACAGTGGTTAAATGCAGCACTGCAGGCTACTTCAGCTGACTGCAGTTCTGCAGTTCGGCTGTTCAAATCCCACCGGCTCAGGGTTGACTCAGCCTTCCATCCTTCCGAGGTGGGTGAAATGAGGACCCGGATTGTTGGGGGCGATATGCTGACTCTGTAAACCGCTTAGAGAGGGCCGAAAGCCCTATGAAGCGGTATATAAGTCTAACTGCTGTTGCTATTGCTAATATCCTGCAAGAAGTGGAGAGATCAGAGGGGGGGGGGAAATGCATGAAGGAAGGGATCCAGGAACTAGCAAGTTCTCAGTTGGCTGGGATTTAAATGTCCTTCCTGCCAATCTAGTTAGTTCTGCTGTGGAATTTGCGTGTATCTTCTGCCTGGGCCTTACACCCAGGGTCAAACCTTCTGGCCTACCCAAACTCGCTTTGGGGCAATTGAAAATAAAATCTCACAGAGAGATGGCAGCTAATTTAAGAAAGTTGGCATACTGTTGGAAGCACGGATGTAAAATTGGGGAAGGAATGCCAGGCAGATTGAGTGGGTGTCTTTTTCTGCTCTTCCCCTGCATGAATCTTCCCCTGCATGAGCCGAGGTGGTGCAGTGGTTAGAGTGCAGTACTGCAGGCCACTTCAGCTGACTGTTAAGCTGCAGTTCGGCGGTTCTAATCTCACCGGCTCAAGGTTGACTCAGCCTTCCATCCTTCCGAGGTGGGTGAAATGAGGACCCGGATTGTTGTTGGGGGCGATATGCTGACTCTGTAAACCGCTTAGAGAGGGCTGAAAGCCCTATGAAGCGGTATATAAGTCTAACTGCTATTGCTATGAATTAAACCCCAAGTTCGGGGACTTCTACCCCTGTTTTCTGTGTGTTTCACAGAGCAGGATCAGGCGTAAGCGTTGAATAACATTTGTGGTCCTTCACAGGACTTCAGTAGCTGGAAGGTAAAATGGATTTCAAGGCTGCATGTGGCTTTGGGGTGTCAGATTGCTTGCCCCCCAAGAATGAGGGAACGAGATGAGGGCCTGAGGTTTTGGTAATCGTCCTGAAGGGAGCCGGAATTCCTCCACACCCGGGAGGAGCAATGGAGCAAAACGAAACATTGGCTCTGGATGTCTATCGGCTCAGTTGCGCATTCAAGAAAAATGTTCCTGCTAATTTACACCATGGAGAAAGAGAACGGTAGTAGCTGAGTCGCGGGGGTGAGGGTGGAGGGGCTAAGGGGTGAGTGGAAACTGGACTCCATCCTATCTGATGGGGAAAATTGATCGAAGGTCGTTTTCACCCAGCTGGCTGTTAGAATAATTGATTTTGCATAGTTGATTTTGACAGCGCCACGATGCCTAACTAAGGTAGATCCTGGCACCCAAATTGGCAACACTAAACCTAGCTTCCCTTCTTCTTAAAACAAACTCCCTCCCCGTGTTTCTTTTTGGAGCGCTGATTCAAACCCTGCATGACACGGTCACACACAGACTCACAAATGTTGTGGGATACGATAACGCCCATGCATCGCATTGATGCCTGTAACCAAATCGTTTTGCACGAGCTGTCTTTATCATTAGGGCCCTGTCTTCCTTATAAAAATGCGTCTTTATTTTAGGCAGAAGAGAGGACAAGCCTGAAATATAGCAATAGCAATAGTTAGACTTATATACCGCTTCATAGGGCTTTCAGCCCTCTCTAAGCGGTTTACAGAGTCAGCATATCGCCCCCAACAACAACCCGGGTCCTCATTTTACCCACCTTGGAAGGATGGAAGGCTGAGTCAACCTTGAGCCTGGTGGGATTTGAACAGCCGAACTGCTGAACTAGCAGTCAGCTGAAGTAGCCTGCAGTGCTGCATTTAACCACTGCGCCACCTTGGCTCGGTATAATATGAAATATGAAACCCCGGGAGATCCATTTTGCTCACTAGATAAATTGCCTTTCCTGGCTCAAAATTTTCAAATCTCACGCTAAAACCAGGGTTAGTCAACCTTTTTATACCTACTGCCCGCTTTTGTATCTCTGTTAGTAGTAAAATTTTCTAACTGCCCACCGGTTCCACAGTAAAGGTGATTTTATAAAAACCTAATGAAAATGTTTTTAAATGATGCGAAGACATTTTTTTAAAAAAGTCAATTAAATTAAAAAGAGCCGAGGTGGCACAGTGGTTAGAGTGCAGTACTGCAGGCCACTTCAGCTGACTGTTATCTGCAGTTCGGCGGTTCTAATCTCACCGGCTCAAGGTTGACTCAGCCTTCCATCCTTCCGAGGTGGGTGAAATGAGGACCCGGATTGTTGTTGGGGGCGATATGCTGACTCTGTAAACCGCTTAGAGAGGGCTGAAAGCCCTATGAAGTGGTATATAAGTCTAACTGCTATTGCTAAATTTAAAAAAAAGGAAAGTGCTTCAGTATTGGACAAAACCCTTACCGCCCACCATGAAAGCTGGAACGCCCACTAGTGGGCGGTAGGGACCAGGTTGACTACCACTGCGCTAAACGCTACCGTTTCTGGGAGTCCCCCTTCTTGGCGCTTCCATCCGAGATTAACCGTAGCAACTGGAGCCTAGGGGACACAGCTGGACACACACACACACACACACACACACACACACACACACACACACACACACACACACTTGTGAGGTCTCGGGGTGCGTAGTGAGAGATACCAGCAGCTTACATTTAAAAAAAAAAATCAGTGAGATAAAACTTCTGTTTTAGATAAGTCCAGCAAATCTGCAAGTCTCATGAGATGAGGTTGTATCTGGTGCATGCCTGCCTTTTTGACATGTGTTATCTGTTAAACAGTAGCTTGTTGTGTGATGATAGCAAAGGATTCTTTTCCCCCACCCTCACCCCCCATTCCTTTCACTGGCATTCTCTGTGGATAAACTCTGTCTGCAAGGCATAGAACAATGAAAAACCCTCTTCTTCACCGAACGATTAATGCCTTGTGTTCCCCCTTTTGGTATTTGCTGTTTGGCTTGCAAAGCTTGCTTGAAGCTTTGAGGAGATACTTGCTGAGAACTTGAAAAGTTGGACCATAGATTTGCCCCCCAAGTATTGTCCTCAGGTTGTCCCCTTTTAATAGGGGGATTACGAACAAGAGAGCGTGCTGCTGTGTAGGTGAGTCTAGATGGCCTTGTGGTCCATGCAGAATATCTTCCATAGTTCTGGTTTAGTTTACTTTACTTCATTGTCATTGGTACATGGTAGAACAAAATTAAATGCCGTCTTCAGTGAACATTATAACTATCAAAATAAAAACGCAAACGTAGATCCTTTACTTTCTATATAATTGAAATTGAAAACCCGATATTGCACTATACTATAGAATTCAATAGGGTTAGAGGCTGTTTCTAGCCTATTTGTCGTTGTTTTTATTATCCTGTACCGTCTGCCAGATGGTAATAGTTCAAAAAAAAAAAAGGGGGTCCCAGGATGAGATGGATCTTTAAGAATGTTTTGAACTTTCTTAAGGCAGCGGGAGCTCTAAAGCATCTTCCAAAGAGGGAAGAGGGCAACCCATAATCCTTTGGGCAGTGACGTTGACCCTCTGGAGCAGTGGTGGGTTTCAAAAATTGTTGGAACCTACTCTGTGGGTGTGGCCTCCTTTGTGGGAGTGGCTTGCCACCCATGTGACCGGATGGGAGTGGCTTGCCGCTCATGTGACCGGATATGAAATTATGAATTAGTACTTAGGTCGGTCCAAGTAGCTATTCAGAAACTCTGGCATTGAAGCATGCAAGTCTTAAAGCTGTATAGTTACAAGATCCTTGCCAGTGGTGGGTTTCAAAATTTTTTGGAACCTCTTCTGTAGGTGTGGCCTGCTTTTCAGGTCCACTGGTGGGACCTCTTCTAACCGGTTCAGTAGATTTGACGAACCGGTTCTACCGAATAGGTTCGAACTGGTAGGAACCCACCTCTGCTCTGGAACACTGTCCTATCTGCCACGGTGCAATTGGCAAAACACATTTCTTGCACGCTTTCTGTGACTGGATTCATTCATCACTCTGAGCTTCAGGAGAATAAGAGGTGAAGCCCTATTGGGTTGGTATTTGGCTGATTGGATCTGGAACTGGTCTCTTGAAGTTGTTGATGGCTTGTTTTGAAATTTGATGGCTGATCTGCTTTACTCCTCCTCTCGCTTGTCCTCAGAGGCCGCAAGAAAAGCTCCATTGGACCCGGGAAATACGGCTATGGGAAAGTTCCCTACATCCTCCCTCTGCAGACGGACACGGGACAATCGGCACACAAACCCCGGAAGCAACGCCAGTCCAGGCAACCTGCACCCAACCCACAAGGGACCGGGGGCACCTCCACTTTTGCCCATCCAGGTAGCCCTTCCCATCACCACCCTGGAGGAACCCACCAAGGTGACCACCGATCTTCTCCAGCCAGGACTCAGGTGGCCGGTAGTTCTTTCTATCAACAGCCGGGCTCCCATTTTCAGAGCTTCCCGACGGGATCTCAAAGCTTGTTCCAGGGAGGAGAACAGAGTAGGCATCTCCCCGGAGCTCCTCATCCCCCCGTCCAAGGACAGATGTCCACTCAGCCGGCCGCCGCAATTGTGTGCACCGGAGCCTACAAGCAGTACAGACTCTGCAACACGAACGTAAGTCCTCCTTTCTGCTCCGGGCTTTCCACACCTTCGGACCAGATCCTTGTTTTGAGCATAGGGATTTTAAGAGCCAAGGTGGCACAGTGGTTAAATGCAGCACTGCAGGCTACTGCTAGATCAGCAGTTCAGCGGTTCAAATCTCACCGGCTCAGGGTTGACTCAGCCTTCCATCCTTCCGAGGTGGGTAAAATGAGGACCCGGATTGTTGTTGGGGGCGATATGCTGACTCTGTAAACCGCTTAGAGAGGGCTGAAAGCCCTATGAAGCGGTATATAAGTCTACTGCTATTGCTATTTTGCGGAGAAGGAAGTCACTTGGTTTCAGTGTTTGTCGTAACTTTGAATAGTCACTAACTGAATTGTTGTAAGCCGAGGACTAGGTGTACCAATAAGAGGGGGAAGTGAAGGAAACAACAGGAATCATAGGAATAATACTACAGCTACACTACAAGGGTAAATATACATAGACCTCAGACAGTAGTAGTAGTAGTAGTAGTAGTAGTAGTAGTAGTAGTAGTAGTAGTAGTAGTGGCAGTTAGACTTCTATACCGCTTCATAGGGCTTTCAGCCCTCTCTAAGCGGTTTACAGAGTCAGCATATCGCCCCCAACAACAATCCGGGTCCTCATTTTACCCACCTCGGAAGGATGGAAGGCTGAGTCAACCTTGAGCTGGTGAGATTTGAACCGCTGAACTGCAGATAGCAGTCAGCTGAAATAGCAGTTAGACTTATATACCGCTTCATAGGGCTTTCAGCCCTCTCTAAGCGGTTTAGAGAGTCAGCATATTGCCCCCAACAACAATCTGGGTCCTCATTTTACCCACCTCGGAAGGATGGAAGGCCGAGTCAACCCTGAGCCGGTGAGATTTGAACCGCTGAACTGCAGAACTGCAGTCAGCTGAAGTAGCCTACAGTGCTGCACCCTAACCACTGCGCTACCTCGGCTCTTTTCAGCAGAGTGATGGCATGAGGGGAAAAAACTCCCTGTCTCTAGTTCCGTGATGGTAAACCTATGGCACGCTTGCCACAGGTGGCACATGGAGCCATATTTGCTGGCATGCCAGTCGTCAGCTCCAGTGCGCATATGTACACCGGCCAGCTGATTTTCAGCCTTCCGGAGGGCTGGGGAGGCGGCCGTTTTTCGAACTCTCCAGCCTCCGGAGGCTTTCCTGGGGAGGCTGAAAAATGGCCCCAATGAGCCTACAGGAAGTTTGGAAACGACCCATTTCCGGCTTCCGGAGGGCTGAAGGGGGGTGTTTTCGCCCTCTCTAAGCTTCAGCAAAGCCTCTGGAGACTTGGTGTGGTGTCCATGCATGCATGTGCGGGGGTGGGTGGGTTGCGCACTCATGCACAGGTGGGCGGGGAGGATTGAACTGGTGTGGGCATGCGCAACAATTTTGGCACACCATAAATTTGGCCATCACTGGTCTCGTTGTTTTGGCATACGATGCTCTTCTTGAGGGAAGGAGCTGAAATAGCTGATGTCCAGGATGTGAGGACTCTACAGCTATCTTCTCAACTGTCCTTCTGACCCACAAAAATAGAGGTCCTTCCATCTGAACCTTTGTCCAGAGCATTTCAAAGTTCCTTGTCTTTTTTTTATTCCATTTTTCTCCCCCAAGCGAACACAGCTCCTTTCTCTCTCTCCGCTTCCCCTGCCTTCTTTTTCCTTATTAAAACCATCTTTAAGAAAATAGTTATGGGGAAGCCCATTCTGGATTCAGCTGCTACCCAGTTGGGGGTCATGACCTCACTGTGCCCTAGATGAATAGTTTAAACACCAAATCATAAAAAGAGAAGGAGGTGGGCTCGCGCCGAACCCTGGAAAATCTCCGGTGTTTATCCACCTTCTGCATGATCTCCCAGAACATACATTTTAGGCAGTAATTTAATTTATTAGCCCGAAATAGTTTAAGGGCTCCTGCTAGCATGGAGAGAATACCAAGTTTGCCTTTTATTTGGAACATTCTCGGTGGTTAATATAATTTCTCGGGGTGGGGAAAACCTCTCTTAATTGGAACTGTAGTGTTGGGTCATTTCCCGCAACCCCCCCCTGGATTCTAGTTTGGGGCAGTTAATTAATAACAAATTAACTCAATCTGATTTTCTCCATTAGGTCATTTCCTTGCGGTTATAGTTTTAATGTTTTTTTTCATGCAGAGCAGAAAGCCATTTTTCATGAGTGACGCGTTGGATCATATAGAGTTTCAGCTTAAGAGAGTTTGGTTTACATGCTTCTGAAAACACATTTAAAGATCGGCGCTTTCTGGAAGGGTGATGGTTTTTTTTTTTTTTAAATTAAGATTAATTGTCCATTGTTTAAGAAACACTTGAAGTTGTATTCAACGCAGGGCAAGAGCCGTTGGATCAGTCACCAGTTGATAAATGGGACCCAGTGGGATGCTTGGCTGGAAGGGGATGGAATAATTAAAGCAAATAAAAGTATTCGTGAAAGAGCTGCGAAAATAGAAGGGAAATGTTGCCAGATGTGAAGATGTTTCCCTGCAGGGGGAAGAAAAAAATTCATCGTGGTACATAGAAGGCTTGGCTGCTGGTTCAGTTCCAGAACAATGTACAATAGGCGTTAGCATTGTTCATTCATTTCCTTGCTGGATAAAAACAGTAGTTTTGAGAACCCAAATAGACTCAAAGAGAAACGAATCAAATGCAATTAGAATTGGGACTTTCTTAAGTCCCACATCAGCTCATCATATATAATGAGCCAAGGTGGCGCAGTGGTTAGGGTGCAATACTGCAGGCCACTTCAGCTGACTGCTGTGACAACATTCTTGGATGGATTTTATCAGGTCTGTCCCAGGTGGGACTGAAAGGAAGACTGTGGATCTGCTGATCTGGAGCCAGCCTCATGCATTCTTGTCATCTGTATCTTTAATAATTCGCCAAAGATCGGAGCACTGGGTGTTCGTCGACTTCCAGAATTTTGAAATTATGGTAAACCCACCCAGCTCATCTTTGATTCTTTGGTCAGTTCATCTAAAGAAGGCTTCCTTTGAACATCTGGGTCTGCCCGGATGTGAAATTCATCCGCCATTTGAAGAAACGTCTCTTGGGGGAAAAAAAAATCTATATGTTGGTTTAATTGCATGGAGGTTTCAGGAAGCCACATTCCGACTGTGTGCCGTTTCTCTTTGCGATTCAGTGTTTGGAAAAGGTGTGTTCTCAGACAGTCAACTTTAGAAGATTATTTGTTTTGCTGAGAGCAGAAGGATTGGCAGAAGCTGTTGTGCAATCTTTGAACGTAGAGCTTTTTACTTGGAATTTCCTGGTTGATCCATAATTTACTCATTTTAAAGACTTTCCTTATGTTGTTTTTGGAGTTGAACTCCACTCCTAAGCACTATGTAGGTGCATCCATTTATTTTCTTGGTCACAGTGCAGAAACGATTGAACATTGCCTTATTTTTAAGCTTGCCACTATAGCAGTAGACTTATATACCGCTTCATAGGCCTTTCAGGCCTCTCTAAGCGGTTTACAGAGAGTCAGCATATTGCCCCCAACAATCTGGGTCCTCATTTTACCCACCTCGGAAGGATGGAAGGCTGAGTCAACCCTGAGCCGGTGAGATTTGAACCGCTGACCTGCTGATCTAGCAGTAGCCTGCAGTGCTGCATTTAACCACTGCGCCACCTTGGCTCTTATAGCCCCAGAATTCCCTAAAATGGGAATTCAAGGTCTCATCCTGCTTAAATTTCTTCCCAAACTCATGGTGCTTCTTCCAGATTTTACTCCTTCCATGATGGGGTGACTTTGAATTCTGAGAAATTGTAGCTCAAAACCACCTCTTCTTTTTAGTAGAATATATGTGTATGCTTGTATTTGTGTTGTTGTTATTATACAGAACAATGTGAAATCACAGCTGTCAATTCTTTAGCTGGTGTTGACTTTCATTCTCATCCACTTTCCCCCAAGAATCTTGGATGACATTATATATTGGTGTAATACACATTATGCGCAGATCCAAGCAGGAAGTGCCTTGGCAATTGACAGATGGCAATTGACAGATTTTCCAAATGCCATCCAATTTTTTGGGGGGGAGGGATTTGGCATCCAGTTTTATATTACATTGAAATTCTGCTGTCTCCATATATTTATATCCATATTAGTAGTAGCAGTCGTAGTAAAATTACAGCCTTATCTGATGCAATTAGCAGAGGAGCCAAAAAGTTACTCCTTAGTAAGTGAAAGCCTTCAGGCTTTCAGACGGATTTTGTCCAATGGAAATAACGTTTCACTGCTTCCTCCTTGAACCGTGCGTCTCGGGAATTACATACGTTTTCTAGAAGTACGACTTCAGCGACAAGGGAGATTTGGATGGATTTTTGAAAAGCACACTTTATGAAAGTGTGGCTGTAGCTGGAGAAATTGCCAAGTATGTGACTTGATTGAAAGAATTTGCTCAAAATAGCCATGTCCCCCAAGGCTTGGGAGGGTCTCAGAGATGCTCTGAGTAGGGCTCCAGGGTAAACAAAGATAGATACTTTGCAATAGCAGTAGACTTAGCAGTAGACTTATATACCGCTTCATAGGACTTTCAGCCCTCTCTAAGCGGTTTACAGAGAGTCAGCATATTGCCCCCAACAATCTGGGTCCTCATTTTACCCACCTCGGAAGGATGGAAGGCTGAGTCAACCCTGAGCCGGTGGGATTTGAACCGCTGAACTGCTGATCTAGCAGTAGCCTGCAGTGCTGCATTTAACCACTGCGCCACCTTGGCTCCTATCCACTTTCTCTCTCTCGCTCTCTTGGTCTGTTTTCCAAATTGATTCTATTTTATTCCACTTGTGTGGCACGATTGGCTTTAAATCCGTAGAGATTCTCAGTCATCCAGGTCAAGAGTTGCCTCTTGAAAAAACACCTTTGGGACAACCATGACCTGGATGACTGAGAATCTCTGCAGACTTTTAAGATTAAGATTAGATTAAGATTTAGTTTATTTGTATGCTGCCCTTCTCCGGGAGGGACTCAGGGCGGCGAACAACTCAAAAGGGGGAAAAGGGGGAAAAGGGGATACAAACACAATACACGTAATTAAAATACACAAGAGTCACACAGCCATACAAGTCGAGAGGGGAGGGGAACTCATCAACCCCAGGCCTGCCGGCACAGCCAGGTTTTGACGGCTTTCCGGAAGGCCTGGAGAGAGGTGAGGGTCCGGATCTCCGCGGGGAGTTCATTCCAAAGGGCCGGAGCTGCTACAGAGAAGGCCCTCCCCCGGGTGGTAGCCAGATGGCATTGGCTGGTGGATGGAACTCGGAGGAGGCCGACCCTCTGCGATCTAACGGGTCTATGGCAGCCGCGCGAGCGATTGTGGGTGCACCTCGCTTCACCCACGTAACACCTATCCTCCACGAGCTGCGCTGGCTACCTGTCGATCTCCGGATACGCTTCAAGGTGCTACTTACCACCTATAAAGCCCTTCATGGTAGTGGATCTGGGTACTTGAGAGACCGCCTACTGCCGATCACCTCCACACGACCCATTAGATCTCATCGTTTAGGCCTCCTCCGAGTTCCATCCGCTGGCCAATGCCGACTGGCCACCACGCGGAGGAGAGCCTTCTCGGTGGTAGCCCCGACCCAATGGAACGATCTCCCCGTGGAGCTTCGGTCCCCTCACCACCCTCCAGACTTTCCGCACAGCCCTTAGAATCTGGCTATCCCGTCAGGCCTGGGGCTAAAGATTGTAACCCGCCCGAATGGTATGAATGTTGTGTTTTAATCATGTATTGTCTTATATGTAAAAGTCTGTTTTCCCCCCCTTCCTTTGGATTGTGAGCCGCCCTGAGTCCCCCCAGGGAAAAGGGCGGCATATAAATAAACAATCTAAATCTATGGGAGGTAATTGGCAGCAGGCGGTCTCTCAAGTACCCAGGTCCAATACCATGAAGGGCTTCAAAAGAAAAAAACAAGGAAGTCCAGCTGTCTCCTCAAATAGCACCTGTTGGCTTTGGAGAATCTGGAAAAGGCTGGTCACTAACTGGATGTAAAACTAATCATGGTTAAGAAGGATGAGCATTTTAACCGATGTTTTAAAAAGTGTCCTGACTGAAATGGAGCTTATTAGCATCTTCAGTTCCTGGATGGGTATCCGGTTGACTCATGGCCAATAAGGATGAGTTTAGGATTTTCTGTTGGATTATTTTAAGTTTTTAAACCAGATGAGTGCCGTGGTCCGTCTAAATTCTAAATAACATGGTTAACGCATCTCTCCCACAATTTGTTTCACAGCCCTGCCTTGAGAACAGAAACATCAGAGAGGTGCAGTGCACATCGTACAACAACAAGCCGTTTATGGGCCGTTTCTACGAGTGGGAGCCCTTTGCTGAAGGTAAGAAGATACGCCTCTGGTTTGGTCAAAAACGTGCGCGTAGCCTCCTTCACTTTTTTGTGATGCCGTTCATTGCGGATAGTAGCAGTGGACAGGAATATTTAAATATTTCCCCTCCCAACTTATTCTCTACCAACTGGGAGTATCTTCGTGTTGCAGAACGTTGTTAGGTAAACATTGAAATGAGGACCTTCTTATAAATCTGTCGTGGTTGAAGTGGGTCATTCTTGGCCACAGTTTTGTGAATACAAAACTTTACTGTTTTGTAAAAAGAGCCGAGGTGGCGCAGTGGTTAAATGCAGCACTGCAGGCTACTTCAGCTGATTGCAGTTCTGCAGTTCGGCTGTTCAAATCTCACTGGGTTGACTCAGCCTTCCATCCTTCCGAGGTGGGTAAAATGAGGACCCGGATTGTTGTTGGGGGCGATATGCTGACTCTGTAAACGGGTGGGTGGAAGAACTGAAGGACAAGGTTGGGGCAATGAGTCCTGGAGAAAATCAATTTATTGGGTTAGAAATAGAATAGAATAGAATGGAATAGAATAGAATAGAATAGAATAGAATAGAATAGAATTCTTTATTGGCCAGGTGTGGTTGGACACACAAGGAATTTGTCTACAATGCAGATGCTCTGAGTGTACATAAAAAGACAAGATACATTCGTCGAGAATCCTAAGGTACAGAACTTAATGATAGTCATAGGGTACAAATAAGTAATCAGGAAACAATCCATATCAATATAAATCGTAAGGACGCAAGAAATAAAGTTACCCTCCTGCAGTCATAAGTGGGAGGAGATGGGCGATAAGAATGATGAGAAAACTAATAGTAATCGTAATGCAGCCTTAGTGAATAGTTTGACAGTGGTGAGGGAATTATTTGTTAAGTAGAGTGATGGCCTTCGGGGGAAAAACTCTCCTTGTGTCTAGTTGTCTTGGTGTGCAGGGCCTTATAGCGTCGGTTTGAGGGTAGAAGTTGAAACAATTGATGTCCAGGATGTGAGGGGTCTGTAGATATTTTCACAGCCCCCTTTTTGACTCCTGCAGTGTCCAGGTCCTCAATGGAAGGTCAGTTGGTAGCAATAGTTTTTTCTGCAGTTCTTATTATCCTCTGAAGTCCGTGTCTGTCTTAGGTGGTGCAGTGGTTAAATGCAGCACTGCAGGCTACTTCAGCTGACTGCAGTTCTGCAGTTCGGCTGTTCAAATCTCACCGGCTCAAGGTTGACTCAGCCTTCCATCCTTCCGAGGTGGGTGAAATGAGGACCCAGACTGTGGGGGCAATATGCTGACTCTGTAAACCGCTTAGAGAGGGCTGAAAGCCCTATGAAGCGGTATATAAGTCTAGCTGCTATTGCTATTGCTATTGCTAAATTCAGAAGGTGGGACCAAGCGTGAGGAACTGAGGAGTCTTCGTAGAGCTGTTTTCCTTGCATTTACCCCAGGAACGGAGCTGAGGTTTTGCTTCGAAAGCTCTCGAAAATGTCACGGTTCAAGGCCTACCTATAAAAGCGTTCCTTGAGTCTTCTTTGGCATTTGGGGAATTGCAAGCAGGGGTGAATTCCTACTGTCGAGAGCTGATCTGATTATAAGTAAATAAATAATAATTCATCTAATGAAATAAGAATTAAAATAATAGTATGCATTTTTGAATGCAAGCATGATATGGAACTGCGGAGTTTAAGAGCCAAGGTGGCGCAGTGGTTAAATGCAGCACTGCAGGCTACTGCTAGATCAGCAGTTCAGCGGTTCAAATCTCACCGGCTCAGGGTTGACTCAGCCTTCCATCCTTCCGAGGTGGGTAAAATGAGGACCCAGATTGTTGGGGGCAATATGCTGACTCTCTGTAAACCGCTTAGAGAGGGCTGAAAGCCCTATGAAGCGGTATATAAGTCTACTGCTATTGCTATTAAGTGGGAAGAAAATTACAAACCGTGAGCTGGGTAAGAACCAATCAGAAAAACACCTTTGGAACTTTCCCTTTTAAAATACCGCAAAATTGGGCATTTAAAATTTTTTTTATAGGTGGAACAGGCCCAGCTCAGTACAAAATTTAGAGCTTGCATTTATTCCCAGGGCTGACATTTTGAATATGTGCCCTGTGTGCACTAGCATAACATGGAAATGAATTTTAAAGCCATATAATTTACTTACCAGAACGGTTTCCTTTCCTCTCCTATCCCCTTTCCCAATTTTCCTTGGAGTTTGATGATGAACAAGGCATTTCAGCAAAATAAATAAGGGAAGCCATTCAGAAAGTTTCATCAAAAGGTAGATTCAGAACTGTTTCCCTTTCACCAATGCACGCGAGCCATTTCAGGGTTGGTTCTCGGTGCTATACGTTGAAATAATGTCATAAATAACGTTGAAGTCCAGATATGCCGTGCCTTCAGAAATTATGGGCCTGCAAGCTCTCATATTCCAAATATTGTCAACATCTATGAAACGGAAGGAGGCAGCTTCAGAGTCTTTGGCGGGTGCCTGAAGGACTGCCAAAACATTGCCTTATATTGCAATTTTATTGTGATAGAAGAGAAGAATGTTAAATCCAATGAAAACTGATCCCGTTAGCCATATTTATTTCTCATTAAATTCATCCGGTTGAATTTCGAACTGGACTTCACCCGTTATGTTTTGAAGTTCTTCCTCGGCAAGATACCCATCAACCTAAAAGCAATTCTTCGATCAAGGAAGATTTGGGGGATTTTTGACAGGCATTCAAGCATACAAAGGCGAGGTATTTTTATTGCTCTCTGAATGGTTGTGAACCCCAATACGTTCACGGGGAGCTCTATGGAGCAGTGGTGGGTTTCAAAAATTGTTGGAACCTACTCTGTGGGTGTGGCCTCCTTTGTGGGAGTGGCTTGCTGCCCATGTGACTGGATGGGAGTGGCTTGCCATCCATGTGACCGGATGGGAGTGGCTTGCTGCTCATGTGACTGATGGGAGTGGCTTGCCGCCCATGTGACCGGATGGGAGTGGCTTGCTGCCCATGTGACCAGATGGGAGCGGCTTGCGCCCATGTGACCGGATATGAAGATGCCGACGACACTTGTCAGAACCACCTTAAATTACCTCTCACACAGCACTGGCATGCATAAGAATAGGATGTAAACTTGTTTTTTAAAAGGCATCTTTGGTTTGCGTTAAAACAACTTCAACACACGCAATGTTCTGATTGCACCACAAACGCAGTAGTCATCCTTACCTTTCACAGAGGCACTGAGTTTTATAAATAGGAGCATGATAGTGTAGAATAATCATATCCAAGGACCAGTAGAGGGTTTCAAAATTTTTTGGAGCCTCTTCTGTAGGTGTGGCCTGCTTTCCGGGTCCACTGGTGGAATCTCTTCTAACCGGTCCGGTAGATTTGACGAACCGGTTCTACCGAATAGGTGCGAACTGGTAGGAATCCATCTCTGCTATGGAGTAGGAAGGATAAATGAAAGAAGGGCAGGGAACCCATACAGATGAAGGACTTTTAAACAATAAATTGCCGTAAAGTCAAAAGGGTAAAATGGGTTATTGTGAGTACCGTATTTTCCCTTCCTGTATGAGGCAGGCATGGCTTTGGACTGAGGAATCTCAATGGCCCAGTTTTCAGATTTCACAAAACCTTGTCGCAACTTCTGTTTAGGTGTCAATTTTTCGCTCCCCCCCCCCATCATGCTTTCACTGCACGTGCGCATTTCTTCTGTCAACACGTCCAATAATGGCACCAACAAAAAGGAGGAGAAAAGAGCTCTATTTGGTGAGATCACTCAACTTCAGGAGAAGGTCCTGAGAAATGTCAGCCATAAGTGCCTTAAGTGTCGGTGATCCAGGGGGTTCAACCACCTGTCAACACAATGACTGCCTTTCTCAACACAATAGTCCTGCTTTCTTCTCTTGCGAGAGTCGTCGGAAGGAAACCTGGCCGACTGAACTCGTAGACACAAAGGTAGACAGCCTTGCATTAGCGCAGTCAATTGTCGTTAATCTCCCAAAGTGATATATGTACGTCTGTGTAAAGGGAGGGACGAAACCTTCAAAGCTGCTCTGAATCGGGCGTGAAAGGCACTAAGCCTGATTTCACGCTAGTATGAAATTAATCGAACGCACTTGGAGGCCTCCTCGTTTTCACCATTTCTTGGTAACGTATGGGACTTGTGAGCAAATCCAGACACAATTGAGGCACAGAGGTTCTCCTGGGGAGAAATCCGTGGGTTGAGAAGGGTTGACGGAGGAACTGGAGTATTTGACTACAACTTGTCCTAAGTACGCAGAAGAAATCCTCCATAGGTTTGTATGGGTAAAAGGTAAAGGTTCACCTTGCACATACATGCTAGTTGTTCCCGACTCTGGGGGGGCGGTGCTCATCCCCGTTTCAAAGCCGAAGAGCCAGAACTGTCCGAAGACGTCTCCGTGGTCATGTGGCCGGCATGACTCAACACCGAAGGCGCATGGAACGCTGTTCCCTTCCCACCAAAGGTGGTTCCTATTTTTCTACTTGCATTTCTTATGTGTTTTGGAACTGCTAGGTTGGCAGAAGCTGAGATAAGGAACGGGAGCTCACTCCGTTACGCAGCGCTAGGGATTTTCAGGAGAATTCCTTTGGATGAAAGAGGCTTATGGACAAAAGCATCCAGGAAACATGAACGTCGAATGATTTAAACACGAGGATAATCTGGAATTGTGCTTTCTCCACATCTGAGATCTTATGGAGAGGGTCGTGGTTTAAGAATCCTCTCTCTCAATCCCCTCTCTTTGTCCTTTGGCAGCCAGAAAGTTTTTTAAAAAGACCAATTAGTATCCCATAAAATATGTCCCATCTGAAGTGAATCTCAATCAAGATCTATTAGATTAACTTGAGCAAATAGAGTCGGACACTTTATGAAAACTTTGGAGACGTTGAGCGTGATGAGGCTGTATCTCCTTTCAGTCTACACAAAATCTATTTTGAACACATCTCACAACGTGGGTGAAACGCTAGGCCTTTCATCAAGAAATGTTTAAACAAAAGAACCCTCCACATCTTTGGACCGAATTCTTATTTATTCAGATCTCTTTTATAGGATGGACTTAACGCTGATTTTTGTTTTTTTATGAGTTCTCCACCTCTGCGCCCCTCTTTTTGCTGGTCTCAAAAACGCAGGCTTTTTCATCCTGTAAACAAACCTTGGCTAATCTTCCCTTTCAGAAAAGGAGTTTTTGTTTCTTGCTATTTAGCTTAGAGGTGAACTCTCAACCTTCCATATTCTTGACCGAAGGGAAATTATCCGGATTTCAGTAGAAGCAGGAAGAACTGGGGGGGGAAAAGAGAGAGATGCTTACAGGTCAACGCCAATGAATACCACATTCAGGGGCGGAGGAAATTTCACACAACTGTATTCTCAGGACGTGAAGCTGCTGTCTAAATAGTTTGGGGAGTTTATAATCAAACCCAGGTTTTGTTACAGCAATCGGATCGAGGGGAATGGGAGAATTTAAACCCACACGGTTTTCTTCCCAGAGGACATTAACATATGTATGAAAAGTCCATTAAACGGCTCCCTGTGAAACGCTGCGTCACAACAATGTGGGGTTAAGGGACAAGCCATCACCTGCTTCTGAGAAGGTATTTAACTCGGATTCCGTTCGGCTGCCAAGATTTAGTGGCATAGCTCCGTAGCCGATCAAATCGCTTAATAAAAAATGGAGACAAAGGACTGGTTTTTAAGGCTTCGCTTTGGACGCCACTGGAAATGGCTTTTGGAGAGGCCCCCTGCGCCAAAGTCCAGCAAAAACCCCAACAAAGTTGATGTCCTCTGCTTTCTATCCTGGGTTAACCCAAACCAATTTCCTCCCTTAAGCTTTTGACGTGGGAAAATACTTTCTAGAACGTAGCTTCCTTTTGGCCTGAAACTCCATCCCTCAAACAACTGGCCGTTATTGATTGGAATCAAGCTAGGGTAGATGTTTGGTGTCAAACAGGGCGATGCATTGAAGGCAGAAGATCAGCAAGGCCATCTTTTGGGTGTCATGAGGGCGAACTGAATCAAGATGGATATCCTGGGAACATTCCTTCTCGCCTTCCTCCATGAAATGTGATCTCCTTTTTGCCTGATCCTCTGTTTCACCCTCCTGGGTTCATCTGAGTGATGCCACTGAGGATAATTGCATCTCCTCTTTGCGGAGCATCTCATCCTTCATCTCAAGTGCAGAATACAGGATAACAGAGCTGGAAGGGACCTTGGAGGGGAGTCCAGCCCTCTGCTCAAGGAAGGGACCCCATAATACTCTGGACAAATGGCTGCCCAGTCTTCTTCTTAAAAACCTCCAGTGATGGAGAATGGATTCCAGGATGGGAGGGAGGGAGGGAGGGAGGGGGGAAGGAAGGAAGGAAGGAAGGAAGGAAGGAAGGACGGAAGGAAGGAAGGAAGGAAATAAGGAAATTTCAAGCTGCCTGATACGTTTTCAACAGAGGTTGAAAATCTCTCTCCATCTTTGTCAAATAATCTCCAAAAGAGAATTAGGAAGGAAGGAAGGAAGGAAGGAGGGAGGGAGGGAGGGAGGGAAGGAAGGAAGGAAGGAAGGACGGAAGGAAGGAAGGAAGGAAATTTCAAGCTGCCTGATAAGTTTTCAACAGAGGTTGAAAATCTCTCTCCATCTTTGTCAAATAATCTCCAAAAGAGAATTAGGAAGGAAGGAAGGAAGGAAGGAAGGAAGGAAGGAAGGAAGGAAGGAAGGAAATTTCAAGCTGCCTGATAAGTTTTCAACAGAGGTTGAAAATCTCTCTCCATCTTTGTCAAATAATCTACAAAAGAGAATTGGGAAGGAAGGAAGGAAGGAAGGAAGGAAGGAAGGAAGGAAGGAAGGAAGGAAGGAAAGAAGGAAATTTCAAGCTGCCTGGTAGGTTTTCAACAGAGGTTGAAAATCTCTTTCCATCTTTGTCAATAATCTCCAAAAGAGAATTCGGAAGGAAGGAAGGATGGACGGGCTAACAGTGTAAAAGAACAACAGAGTTGGATGGGACCCTGGAGGTCTTCTAGTCCAACCTTGAGCAGAAGACCACATAACATTCTGGACAAATGGCTGGCCAGTCTCTTCTTAAAAACCTCCGGTGATGGAGCAACTTCTGAAGGCGGGCTGTTCCACTGATTAACTGTTCTCATTTACAAGATTCCCCCCCCCCCCCACTTAATTCTAGGTTAAATTTTCTCTTTGATAAATTTCAAGTTGATTTGAACATTCAATATTTTATTTTCTGAAATGCTGGACTCGCTGCAACTTTAGAGTTTTCCATCTAAATCAGACGGCCCGGAAATTAAGCCAAATTAAGTCCCTGTTTTGAACTGAATTGAAATTAAGTCAAGCACTATTTTGGATGGAAGATCATCGGAAGGAGATTCAACCTGGAAATAAGGACACATTTCCTGACAGTGAGAACAGTTACTCAATGGAACAGAAGTTGCCTTCTGGAAGTTGTGGGAGCTCCATTGCTGGAGGTTTCCAAAAGAAGAATGGGCAAACTTTGTTTGGTCCAGGTTGATATAAGGACTCCTGCCTTGAGCAGGGGCTGGACTAGATGACCTCCAAGGTCCATCCCAGCCCTATGGGTCTTATCAATTTAGCTTGCAGCTGATCTCACCGCTGGCAAACAAACTCAGTTCAGAGCAAGGACAACTCACGGCTGAGTAATAAAACATTTGTGCATTTTTTTTATTATTAGTATTATTACTGTTCCTGGCTCTGCAGAATCCTATTTAAAAGGAGTCAGGAATCTAAGTATAGAACATATGTCGATCGTCTTCAGTTTAATCGCTTCCTTGTTCGGAATTCCCCAGCGTTCCTGCCGACATATGGTAAAAACAACAATTGAACTTGGGTTTCTGTTTGGGTCTATTCTCCAGATGTTTTTTCACTGCTCTGTAGGGATGTGCAAAACCTTACCGGTGGATGGGGTTGGGTGTGTGTGTGTGTGTGTGTGTGTGTGCGCGCGTGGGGGTCTTGGAGCCCTCTTCCCATTTCGTTCTGGAGCCGTGGCTGCCTTTCCCTCTTTTTTAAAAGCCAGCTGGGCTTATCCCACTGAAACTATAATATTAAACGATTTTTAACTTTCAGCAGTTTACATCTTGGCTTTCTTTCTTTCTTTCTTTCTTTTTTTTTTTTGCAAAGGAGAGGGAATAGACTTTTTCTGATTTCTCTCTTGGATCAAGAAACTCTCCAAAACGCTCTTGCTGGGATGATGGAGAGCGCGGCTGCTGTTAGCTCATTCTGAAACGGCGCTGGGCCGTCGATGCACAATCCAGCTGTTCGGGAAAATTTTAGCTAGCAAAAAAAAAAAAATGAGAAAAAAAGAAGGACTTGAATGCATTCTTTGTGAATTCCACCATCGGAACAGATCTGGTTTTTGGGTTCTCTGGTGGCTTCCACACTCTGCAATGTTCTCGCTCAAAAAAAAACCCAGCTGTGGAGCCAAAATATGTGCTTAAATCTATCACTTTGGTCTGTTTCTTTTCCTTCGGTCTTCCTGGGGTCTCTTGTCCCATTTACTGTCCTAGCCACTCCTCAACGTGGCTCCGGAGGTGGTTTTTTTTTATTTTTTTTTATCAATTTCATATATACATTCACAATTATATGATCTCATAACTGTTATTAATAATATGTATTTATAACAGTTTTTCCCTACAGTTGACAATATACTTGAAGATTGCTTTCTTAACATCCCATAGATCCATCTTATTTTACAACGGTCCTACTTCTTCTTCCCTCCCTCCCTCTTTCCTTCCCTCATTTCTTCTCTCCTACTCCCCTTCCTTCCCTCCTTCCTTCCCTCCCTCCTTCCCCTTCCCTCCTCTCCTTCCCTCCTTCCTTCCCTCCTTTCTTTTCTCCTTCTCTCCTTCCTTTCCCCCTTCCTTTCCTCCTTTCTTCCTATGGTTTTCCCAGTTGCAATGGATGGCTGTGAAGGTTGGACCATAAGGAAGGCTGAGTGCCAAAGAATGGAGGCCTTTGAACTCTGGTGCTGGAGAAGACTCCTGCATTGAGTCCCTTGGACTGCAAGGCCATCCAACTGGTCAGTCCTAGAGGAGATCAACCCTGACTGCTCTTTAGAAGGCCAGATCCTGAAGAGGAAACTCAAAAGACTTTGGCCACCTAAGGAGAAGGAAGGACTCCCTGGAGAAGAGCCTCATGCTGGGAACGATGGAGGGCAAAAGAAGAAGAAGGGGACGGCAGAGAAGGAGGTGGCTGGATGGAGTCACCGAAGCAGCCGGCATGAGCTTCAATGGACTCCAGAGGATGGGAGAGGACAGGAAGGCCTGGAGGAACGTTGTCCATGGGGTCACGATGGGTCAGACACGACTTCGCAACTAACAACAACAATCAAAGAATGTGAAGAGAGAAAGAGAAGGAGAAGGAATAGTGGAGAAGAGGAGAAAAGAGAAAGGGAGGAAGAAGAAGAAGAAGAAGAAGAAGAAGAAGAAGAAGAAGAAGAAGAAAGAAAGAAAGAAGAGGAAGTGGAAGAGGAAGAAGAACAAGAAGACAGAGAAGGAGGTGGCTGGATGGAGTCACCGAAGCAGTCGGCGTGAACTTCAATGGACTCCAGAGGATGGTAGAGGACAAGAAGGCCTGGAGGAACGTGGTCCATGGAGTCAGACACGACTTCGCAACTAACAACAATAAAACCCCATCCCTGAAATTGCACATTTAATTTGTCTTTCACACACACACACACACACAGAGAGAGAAAGAGAGAGAGAGAGAGAGAGGGAGAGGGAGAGAGAGAGAGAATGGGAATCTTCTCTTTTTTTAAATCAGGATGTAGGTTCTCAGTAAAACAAATAGTGGGTGGGCTACCCTAAGAGATAAACACCACTACCCTTTGAATAAACTCCTTTCCTTATTTATTCTCCCGCATTTTGGTTGTTTAGCTTATGTTTTAGTGGTGTTATGGTTACTGGGTCTATTTCCTACAAAATCGAGATGGATAGCGGAAGATTGCTCTGCAGGGTTAATCTTGAAGGCAAACCGAAGGTGGCCTTCGTAGATCTCTCTTGAATGTCAGGTCACACACCATTTTCTTTTTAATAACAATTCAATTTATTTGTGCTATTCCTTGCATCTGGCTCTGGGATTATCTTCTTGGTTCCCTGCCGGTTTTGATTCTCCCTTTTTGTCATAGAATCATAGCATCGTAGCATTATAGCATCATAGTATCATAACACCATGAAATCATGGAATCATAGCATCATAAAATCATGGAATCATAACATCATGGAATCATGGAATAATAGCATCATAACACCATAAAATCATGGAATCATGGAATAATAGCATCATAACACCATAAAATCATGGAATCATGGAATAATAGCATCATAACACCATAAAATCATGGAATCATAGCATCATAAAATCATGGAATGATAGCATCATGAAATCATGGAATGATAGCATCATAGCATCATAAAATCATGGCATCATAACATCATAAAATCATGGAATAATAGCATCATAGCACCATAGCACCATAAAATAATGGAATCATAACATCATAAAATCATGGAATCATGGAATAATAGCATCATAGCACCATGGAATCATGGAATCATAACATCATAAAATAATGGAGTCATAGCATCATAAAATCATGGAATCAGAGCATCATGAAATCAGAGCATCATGAAACCATGGAATAATAGAATCATAGCATCATAAAATCATAGAATCATAGGGCTAGAAGGGACCTTCCTCTATTCCAACCTGCTGCCCAAGGCAGAAATCCTAATACCAAATTGGGCAAATCGTTGTCCAGTCTCTTCTTGAAGACCTCCAGCGACAGAGAACCCACCATTCCAGGAGGCGAGAGTTTCCATCGATTAATTCTTCGCACTGTCAGGAAATTTTTCCTTATTTTCAGCCTGATTCTCCTTCTGACCAGCTTCCTTGTCTTCTGGTGTGCTTATCCATATCACAAACGTGCTCTAAAAACAACAACTCCCCCCCCCACATTCAGATCTGACACGTTTCTAGCCACTGGCCAAACTGAATCCACGGGGAGGTTTCCTTCAGCGGCTCTGCCAAGACCCCAGAGGGATCCCCTTGCCCTCAAAATTATTCTTGAGCCGATCCTTAAAACAAAATGTTTGGAAATCCATGTCCTCTTTGGCTTGTAATGAGGCAGCGAATTGGAAGTCTCCTGCTCGGTGAGGGTGTGTGTTTGTGATTGTGTTGGGGTAGAGAAAGAATGCAAAATATTTGGACTATTTGTTGAAGCCTGGAAGGCAACTGACTCATCCAGCAGGGGAAAGAGTTGATCTTGGCTTCTAGGAGAAGGAACCTCTCCTATATATATATATATTTTGTCGGCAAGGATAATTCTTCCCCTTATTCATCGGCTGAATTTTCATGTCAATATTTGTGCTTTTCACGGTCTCTTTGTGTTTGCTTCAACCCTACATTCTTCTGTCTACTTCCTCTATTGTGTATCAAGGACCTGTTGAAAGAGATGGCTTAGAAATGGCTGACAATTTTGCTGCCTGAAGGACCAGGTGGCCAGGTGGAACGGTGCAAACCTGCGGGGGTATAGAGGAGTTTTTTGATATTAATTTATTTATTTCATTTTTTTAAAAAAAATCCAGCCTTTATTACTTTCATAGCTCCAATGATAGAAGGCGGAGCTATATCTTTATCTACCGTGTTTTTTCCGAAAATAAGACAGGGTCTTGTTTTCTTTTGATGCCTAAAATAAGCGCTTGGCCTTATTCTCGGGGAGGTCTTATTATTTTTGAGGTGCGGGAGGTGGTGAGTGTGGTCACCTCATGGCTGCTGCTGTGTTGCAATATTTAGGTCTTACCCACAATTGTTCTCGGTCTGCTAGCTTTGCATTTAGAACGAGAAACAAAGGTGTAATTTTGCAAAGTTGCAAATGCTGTGATTCAACCATCGAGGAAAGCAAGTTGTGGCAGGCAGGGCAAAGGAGGGTTTGGTGTGGATATAACCACAGTTCAGGACTTCATTCTTGGCTGGGATCATTATATGAATAGAAGAGAATATCTGTAGCTCAGGGTTGAGCAGCATGGTCCTTGGTGTTCTCCGAGTGTGGTGGTTTTCTTGCAGATGTTTCATTACCCAGCTAGGTAACATCATCAGTGGGGTTTGTGGAATGGAGGAGGAGAAAAGGAGGTGAAGGGAGGAGGAGGATAGGAGGAGGATGGTTTTGGGGTCCTTGGTGCTCTCTGAGCTTGGTGGTTTTCTTGCAGATGTTTCATTACCCAACTAGGGAACATCATCATCAGTACTAGAAAGGAGTGGAGTTTCTAGCACTGATAATATTACTTAGTTGAGTAGTGAAATATCTGCAACAAATCAACCGAGCTCGGAGAAAACCAAGGTCCCCCTAGTGGGATCTTTATGTTGGGTTGAGAGATACGAAGAAGGTAGTCCATAACTAAGAAAACAGCATAAAGGTAAAGGCTCCCCTCGCATATACGTGCTAGTCGTTCCCGACTCTAGAGGGCGGTGCTCATCCCCATTTCAAAGCCGAAGAGCCAGCACTGTCCGAAGACGTCTCTGTGGTCATGTGGCCAGCATGACTCAACGCTGAAGGCTGAAAGGTGGTTCCTATTTTTCTACTTGCATTTTTTAACGTGCTTTCGAACTGCTAGGTTGGCAGAAGCTGGGACAAGTCACGGGAGCTCACTCCATTACGCGGCGCTGGGGATTCGAACCGCCGAACTGCCGACCTTTCTGATCGACAAGCTCAGCGTCTTAGCCCCTGAGCCGCCGCGTCCCTCAAGAAAACAGCGTAAATCTGGTGAATGTCATGGAGAATTCTTCCCACTAGAAAATGCTTTTTGTTTCTCCAACTTCTGTGCAAGGAAGTGACATACACCAAATAGCCATCAGTTATTAAAACCCACCAACCCGCATTTGAAATCCGCATCAGGCGTTCATATGCAATCCTCTTTTAGAGATCAGTTTCACAATCGTGACTATTTGGGCTCCAGATGCTGCATCTTTTAGTTCAGTTCTAGGGTTTAATTCTCCCCCCCCCCAGGCTGTTTTTTAGCATTTTTCCCATTGCTGAACCTAGTAAGCACTTTTGCAGAGTAAAAAACCCCCTTCGAAAATCCCGGGTTCATTTGAAAACCACCCGTCTCTACCAAGGTCTGCCGAGAGCTGCAATTAACCAAACGAAGCCTTGCATATTAAGCAGAAGACTCCTAATTGTGCATTGTTGGGAGATGCCACTTGGTCAAGTCAAGTTCCAGATAAATTGGGGCCTAAATTGTCTCAATTCCAGTCTGCAGGGCTAATGCTCTGATGGATGAGGCCCCTTGGATCCGGGTGAAGCTCGAGTGGGAGAGGCAGCTGGTAGAAGGAGAATTCTTTCTTTCTTTCTTTCTTTCTTTCTTTCTTTCTTTCTTTCTTTCTTTCTTTCTTTCTTTCTTTCTTGCTTGCTTGCTTGCTTGCTTGCTTGCTTGCTTTCTTTCTTTCTTTCTTTCTTTCTTTCTTTCTTTCTTGCTTGCTTGCTTGCTTTCTTACTTTCTTTCTTGCTTTCTTTCTTTCTTTCTTTCTTTCTTTCTTGCTTTCTTTCTTGCTTTCTTTCTTTCTTTCTTGCTTGCTTTCTTTCTTTCTTGCTTTCTTGCTTTCTTGCTTTCTTTCTTTCTTTCTTTCTTTCTTTCTTTCTTTCTTTCTTTCTTTCTTTCTTCCTTCCTTCCTTCCTTCCTTGCTTGCTTGCTTGCTTGCTTGCTTTCTCTTTCTTTCTTTCTTTCTCTCTCTCTTTTGCAAATTACAGAAACAGGTCCTGCGATTGAGACATTTCCAGCACGCCAACCTTAGAATGCATCCCTATATTACTTTCATGCAACAGAAATACTTTCTTCCCGTCTGTTAATATGAGCTGCCTTCGGAGTTGGCCCAAAATGGTGAATCACCACTTTGGATTCCATCCCAGCGGCTTTCACTGGCTGTGCGATGGCTGACGATTGATGCTTCCCCCCCCCGCCACCGCCTTATTCTCTGCCTTTGCTATGGTTTAAAGAGTAAAGCAATTCCTCGAAAACAAATCACTTTAGCAAGCGACGTTGCGCAGAAAATGAATTTTGTTTTTTACAAAAAACGGTATTAGGGGGGATATTTATGTCTCCCAAAGCCAAAAAAAAAAAGGGGGGGGGGAGATTAGAGGCTGATTAAGCTCCCCATCTCGATCCAAAAAACAGTCATTCTAGTTTAGGGAAATCTCTTGGCGACAGAACCCTGGTACAAATTAGGATCCCCTCTTAAACCATGGTTAAACCTGCGGGCTGAGGGTTGGTTGGGGTATCAGGCCGGCCACAAATTAGCCTCGCGTATAGTTTGGAGATGGTTTAAGTGTAGATAAGTTGGAAGCAGCTTTATCCGGATTGGAATCTAAAGGACTCCAGCCAATTGATCACGGCACTAATAACGAAAACGCATGGAAGCAATTTAGTCCAGGAAAAGGCACGTTTTGCGGAATCTGTTCGGCATGGAAAAGTATCCCATTTAAGTTGAGGGTTTGCTTTAAAAGGGATTTATTTCACAATCCTTGACTTGTTCTGATTTCTCTGTCTTTTTCTCTTCCCCATCAAAAGTCCGTCCGTCCGTCCGTGTGTGTGTGTGTGTGTGTGTGTGTGTGTATGTATGTATGTACGTATATGTATTTAGTGTCACAACCCCTGGTATGCCCAAATATACCCACTAAATACATACCTATTTCCCTGGCTCAGCTGATAAAGGAGGAGAACCTTGTGGCTTAGTGGTTAACACATCTGCCTAATATGTAATACAGCCCAGGTTCAAATCCCAGTAAGGGTATGGCTAGCTGATGAGAGCTAAATAGCTTGATATAGATCTATACTAGTCTCCCTTTATTTATTTATCAGCACAACTATCTCTATCTCTATCTCTATCTCTATCTCTATCTCTATCTCTATCTCTATCTCTATCTCTATCTCTATCTCTATCTCTATCTCTATCATCTCTATCTCTATCTCTATCTATCTATCTATCTATCTATCTATCTATCTATCTATCTATCTATCTATCTATCTATCTCTATATAGTATTTGTATATACACACAATATATATATATATACACACGCACACTAACCCCCATTTTGTAGAAAGTTTTTTAGAAAGATGATCAACTCTGCAGAAGCCTCACAAAATGCAGATGCTTACCGTGTGCTTCCAACTTGATTTATTCAGATATTCTTGGCTTTGAGCTATTCTGGATAACTTCTGTTTAGCTAAGTAAAGCGGTGAGCTTTTTCTTTTTCTTTTTAAGACTGGCAGATCAAAGCTTTAAATTGTTATCTGAAATAATCATCAAGAACAACTGTTTTGTCTGATTGAGAGTTTCAAGTATCTCGGAGATCAGAATCTGGCTGAGATCTGTGGAAAAAGAAGACGAAAGAGAAGGAAATGAACAATAGACCAAGGACAACCGAAAGATTTATGACAAGCCGGGGCATTTATTACCAAGTATCAACCCAGAAAAATCTTAGTTATATAGGAAGTTGATTCAGACAAGGATGGATCCCTGGTCACTCAAGAGGGTTGAAGGCTGTGGTCCTTCAGATATTTTACTTATAGGTTTTAATTCTGTTTTCAGTCTGTTCTTTTATTTTTGTATTGATATGGTTTTATTATGATGGATAGATAGATAGATAGATAGATAGATAGATAGATAGATAGGTAGGTAGGTAGGTAGGTAGGTAGGTAGGTAGGTAGGTAGGTAGGTAGGTAGATAGATAGATAGATAGATAGATAGATAGATAGATGGGTATGTATGTATGTATGTATGTATGTATGTATGTAGGTAGGTAGGTAGGTAGGTAGATAGATAGATAGATAGATAGATAGATAGATAGATAGATAGATAGATAGATAGATAGATAGATAGATAGATAGATAGAAGAAAGAGATGATAGATAATTGATGGCTGAATGATAGAACAATATTCTGAGAAAGGAAGGAAGGAAGGAAGGAAGGAAGGAAGGAAGGAAGGAAATAGAAACAGTGGATGGATGAATGTATATGATGATGAATGGATGAGGATCCATAGCTAGCTAGCTAGCCAGATAATCTTCCAACAGAGTTTAGAGTTTCTTCAATAAACTGAATGCTGGAAGGGTTAAAAAAAATAAAATAAATACATTGCCATGGTAACAAACCAAACAAACCCCCGGCATCCCCATCTGAAAGTTGAGGGGATTAAAAAGGGGGGGGCATGTGTAAGAAGTCTAGCTGTGGCTTCCTCCATAAATCTTGGAAGAAGCTTTGAAATGTCTTCAGAGTTTGTTCATTAAAAAAGGGGGAACTGGTTTGCATCATAAAGTGAGAAAAACCGACACAAAATAGATTCCCTTTCCTGGTCTGTGGG
The DNA here is from genome assembly GCF_051295495.1 of Thamnophis sirtalis. NCBI lineage: Eukaryota > Metazoa > Chordata > Lepidosauria > Squamata > Natricidae > Thamnophis > Thamnophis sirtalis. The sequence continues at coordinate 2,098,459 of NW_028261382.1, forward strand.
ATCTGAAAGCCCAAATCATAGGGTGGGTATTTTGCGTTTAGGACCCCCCTCCCTTTTAATTCTTTCCTCCTCGCACATTTTCCTCCAAGGGAGTTTGAGGGAAAGTATTGTACTCAGCAGCCTTTTCTCCAACCAAAGCAGAAGGCTTCGTGGGACCATTTGAAACAGCGGAAGAATTTCAAGTGAAGTTGGGGAAATCTCGGCTTATCTATACTTGGTGATCTGTTTGGTGCACAGGACAAGTCAAAGCAATTGGGATCCACCAGCTCAGTCGGTGGCAGAAGACAATGAATCCAGGAGAAGCAGGGACCTCGAGAGGGCAGGGGTCGGCAACCTTAAACACTCAAAGAGCCACACAAAGGTCCTAACTGGAAGCCCCCCACTCAATTCTGGAGCCAAACAGAAGCCCTGTTCCCCCACCATAGAGTCCCCTCCAGTGGTGGCATACGACCGGTACCCCCTGGTACGTGCGTACCGGTTCCTGCTGGCAGCACCTGGTACCATTCCGGTATGGTGCTCCAGAAGGCTCACCCACCCACCCGCGCTCCTTACCTGTATTTGAGTGGTTCGGAGCATACAGCACCTGCGTGATGCTCTGCCGAGCAGCTGGAGCATTGCAGAGGCGTTGTGGAGCATCGTGGGCGGTAAGTATGCATGCACGCACTGCACACGTGTGCGTGTCTGCTGCGCACATTCATGTGGTGGACACCGGCCCCATTGCGCTGTACCGGTCCCCTCCAAGCGCAGCATCCTAACCGAAAGACCTACCAATTGTGGAGCCGACTGGCAACAGGGAGCCGCAGCAGAGGGTAGAAAGAGCCACATGCGGCTCCAGAGCCATGGATTGGTGACCCCTGGCATAGGGGGCTTTCTCCTACTGCCCATGCCTTGCCCACAAGTTTTAAAGTTGCCGAGGTTGGACATCCCTTCTCCAAGGAAAGCCTATTTAATGGTTTAAACGGGGCCCTCCCAACTTGGCAACTTTAAGACTTGTGGGCCAAGAAAAGAGAATATTTGTAGCTCGGGATTGAAATGACTAGCGCTAATGATATCACCAACTATACTCTAGTTTGGGTAATGAAACATCTGCAAGAAAACCACCAAGCTCAGAAGACACCAAGCACAACTTCACTTGTGGACTTCAATTCCCAGAATTCCTCTGCCAGCTATGAGTTTTTTTTAAAAAATGGTGGCTTGAGCTTGTCGATCAGAAATCTTGGTGGTCTGGCGGTTCGAACCCCTAGCGCCGTGTAACGGAGTGAGCTCCTGTGACTTGTCCCAGCTTCTGCCAACCTAACAGTTCGAAAGCACATTAAAAAATGCAAGTAGAAAATTAGGAACCACCTTTGGTGGGAAGGGAACATCATTCCGTGCGTCTTCGGTGTTGAGTCATGCTGGCCACATGACCACGGAGACGTCTTCGGATAGCGCTGGCTCTTCGGCTTTGAAACGGAGATGAGCTCTGCCCCCTAGAGTCAGGAACGACTAGCACATATGTGCGAGGGGAACCTTTTCCTTATATATATATGTATGTCTATGTCTATGAGTGTGTGTGTGTGTGTGTGTGGCTTTGAAAATTTCCGACCACAGCTATGCATTCCATAAATCCCATTTAATTTTAAAACCTTCCTTCCAAACTCGCCCTTTGCTTTTAGGCCTTGTTGCTCTTCATCTCCTTAGACATTCTTAGCCATCGAGCTCGACAAATAGCTGAGTGAGTGGCCTTTCATTAAGCCGACTTTTCTGCAAAATGACAAGTGGCTAGATTTAAGAGTTAAGAGGCCCGTTGGCGGTTGTGTGAGTCTTCCAACGGAGAGAGGACAATGGATAACATCGGCTCTTGTGAAAGCTGCTCTCTGTAAAAAAAAAAAGAGAGAGAGAGACATAATTTATAGCTTGCAACATGTGAGTACATTCTTCTTTTCGGTGATAGCAGTTTGGCAAAGATTTTTCCCACCCTTTTCCCCTCCCCTCTCCGCCTGGAATTTTGCCAAATGGCCAAGAAAGAGACTCCCCCTCTTCCACCGGGAAAATTGGTCCCCTGGAACTGGGAAGCTTTGTGACCTTCCTGAAAGATCTGGGCTCCATCAGTTGGTTAAGCCAACAACTCATGACATTATGGATGAGTGGGCCGTGTGCATCCAGTGGTGGCTTCCCAAACCATGGTTCATGCTTTAGCGTAGAATTATGGAGTTGTGGAGTTGGAAGGGACGTGAGGATCATCCCACCCGATCTTCTGCAAGGGGTAGGAAAACCCAACGAAATGATTCTTGAGGGACGTCTGGTCAGCTTCTTCTTAAAACCTTCCCAGAGATGTGGAACCACAAAGTTGGTTCCATTACTAGAGAGGTCTTCCTGCCAAAAAGCTTCCTCTCGTACTTATAAATAATGTGCCAGCAACTTCAAAGTTTCTGTAGCTGTGGAAATGAGATCTTGAATAACTTCCCTACAACTTCTTTTTCTGTTCTTGAACAAAGGTATCACGTCTTGGTTTCTCCAGATTGTACGTCTCAAATTTCTTCAAGTTGTCCTTGGATTTCTATGGCTCTTCTCTGAACCTATCCTAAGTTGCCAATATCTTCTTGGAAACATAGCAATAGCAATAGCAATAGCAATAGCAATAGCAATAGCAATAGCAATAGCAATAGCAATAGCTATAGTTATAGTTATACAGTTACAGTTACAGTTACAGTATAACCTTTATTGTCATTGTCAAAATAAATACAACGAAATTTAAGAATTTAAAGGAGGAAACCCTCTTCACACAACCCCCCCCTCGATATACAGTGGGGCAGGTTCCTTTCTGTGCCCCTTTGACTCACGAGTATTTAAATGTAATGGTGTCCAAAATCACTTTGTGTGTGAACTGATCAATTGTGACTTATTCGATATTGGTACCTTTAAATAAGCAAGTATTAACCTGGCTTCAGTAGTGAAATTCATTTTTTTCCACTACCGGTTCGGTGGGCGTGGCTTGGTGGGCATGGTGTGGCTTGGTGGGCGTGGTGTGGCTTGGTGGGCGTGGTGTGGCTTGGTGGGCGTGGTGTGGCTTGGTGGGCGTAGCAGGGGAAGGATACTGCAAAATCTCCATTCTCATCCCACTCTGGGGCCAGTCACAGGTGGCATTTGCCAGTTCTCCGAACTACTCAAAATTTCCACTACCGGTTCTCCAGAACCTGTCAGAACCTGCTGGATTTCACCGCCGCCTTGCTTTGATATGTCTAAGTGGGCTCCACCTGCCAAAGGTCAGCTTGTCTCCCCAAAAGAAGAGAAAGAAACCATAGCTTAACTCTGATGTAATGTGTGGATGCTCAGCAGATGAAACCATACTCAGATGTGTTGCGTTCCCATTCCAGGTTGCTCTGGAAATAACTATTTTCTTTCTCACACAACATCTCTGCAACACTCTCTTCTCTTTCTATCTGCTTTGGCTTGGCCTGTTAATGCTCTCCCAGGGTCTGGCTGTGGGATGGAGATGCTGCGTTGGGGAAAAAAAAAGAGGTCTGAAATTAATTCCAGACAAGAGCGCATTAACTATCATTGGGCCCCAGGTCTTGGCCGGCTTTGATGCTTGATACGATCTGCCCTTCCAGGGTGACAGAGAAGGCTGAGATATGTTCTTGGTTGATCTGGGACAGTTGCGCTGAACAGCACAATTCTTTCCTTCCAGATCCACTTGGGGAAAACTCAACTGCATTTTCTCACTCGTGTAGATTTACCAAATATCAGAACCAAGTTAATCTGCTGTGAAAGGCTCATAGTTGATAAACGCTGGGTAACAGTTTAGAGCAGGGCTGGAATGCTGAGAGCCATGATGGCACGATCTGAGCAGAATGGAGCGAGGAAACCACATCTCGGAACAAAAAGAGAAGGGATGGAGGTTGCAGTGGCTTAGTTAAAGTGCTGAACTCGGACTGGACAGACCCAGATTCAGATCTACCTTTAACCTAGAACCTAGAAGGTCACGAATGCTGGCTGGGGAATTCTGGGAGTTGAAGTCCAGACATCTTCAAGTGGCCAAGGTTGAGAAACACTGCCTTAAGCTTATATTACCACTTCATAGTGCTTTACACCCCTCTCTAAGTGGTTTATAGATTGTCCCCAACAATCTGGGTCTTCATTTACCGACTTTGGAAGGATGGAAAGCTGAGACAAGGTCGAACTGCCGGCAGTCAGCAGAATCAGCCTGCGGTACTCCATTCTAACCACTGCGCCACCACGACTCTAAATTTGCATTCGCTGGCTGGGGAATTCTGGGAGTTGAAGTCCAGACATCTTCAAGTTGCCAAGGTTGAGAAACACTGGTCTGGGATTTATAGGGTCTCCTAGAAGTTGGACTAGAAGGCCTCCAACGTCCCTTCCAACTCTATTATTCTGTTATTTGATTTTGACCTAGGAAGTTGTATGAACTTAGGCAACGTGGATTGCAATCTGGGATCTGTATTTTAGCCCGTTGAGTCACCCACCCGTGGTTTTAATTAATGAGCACTAATTAAGAAGAGAACACCTCTGTTTTAGTATTAATTGATCCTCCCTCTTTTTTTAATCAACTCTGGTTCCTTGGAGGTTGCCCCTAGGACTGTACTCATATTACACAATCACCGATGGTTAACCTAACCATGGTTCGTTCAATCAAAGACGCCAGGCAAAAATACGGTGAAAATGTGGTTCAGTGTTTTGGACAAAGCCAAAACCATCTGAGTTAACTTTCCTTCCCTTTTTTCCCCTTGCACGCAAAGAAACAATCAGAACAAACGCATCGAGCTTATTACCATCAGCTTTGCAAGGCGTTTTGATTTGCGAAGGCCTTTTAAATCCTCGCTGCCCCTTTTCCCCTTCCTTGGCAACCCTTCCGGATCGTATATTTTCATGGCTTTGACATTGCCCGAGATCTGAAGGTTTTCCTCCAGGCAAGAGGGAAGCATCACGTTCGAGGAATTAACTTTGTCTTGGGCCCGGCTGTGTGCCCCACCGCCTGCTAATATAATTCTGCTTTTGGTTATCTCATTAAGAGCGAGATGCATTTCTTAAGAATCCGAAAAAGCGGCCAAGCAGATTAAAACAAAAATAAAATAATTTTTTTTTTAAAAAAAAAAGCCAGATCTTGCGAGCCAACTTGGAAAGTGGGGGGAGAAAGAGACCGGGAAATCATTGTTGTTTGGGAAGCATGGACTTGTAGCAATTCATTAGAAGATTGGAGCAGAGTGCTGGCAGTCGCCTCCAAGCAACATTTAACTTTTATTTATCCTTGTTCAGCAACTGGACTGCTGACATCTTCCTTTCTGAAGTGTGGCGAAGATGTGTTTGGATGCCCCCCCCTCCCACTTTAAACTTGTTTGAAAAAAAAAAAGCAGATTGCGAAGAATGCAAGCTGTCTGTCAAAGGCACAACTGGATTAAGTTTATTTCGGAGTATTGCCGTCTTACTTTTCGAGTTAAAGCTTTTAAAAGTGTGGCACATCATAACTGAAATGATGGCCTCGTTCACATGCCCGCTAGGGGATTCTGGGAGCTGAAATCCACACACTGTTGCTAGCTTTATTTTTATTTTTTTGGAAAAGTTTACTATTTTTCTTACTCATACATGCTTATGTTTCACAAATATACATTTCTTATAGATGTTATTAGTGTTATGCCGAGGTGGCGCAGTGGGTAGAGTGCAGTACTGCAGGCCACTTCAGCTGACTGCTATCTGCAGTTCGGCGGTTCAAATCTCACCGGCTCAAGGTTGACTCCGCCTTCCATCCTTCCGAGGTGGGTGAAATGAGGACCCAGACTGTGGGGGGCGATATGCTGACTCTGTAAACCGCTTAGAGAGGGCTGAAAGCCCTATGAAGCGGTATATAAGTCTAACTGCTATTGCTATTGCTATTGCTATTGCTATTGCTATTGCTATCTATCTATCTATCTATCTATCTATCTATCTATCTATCTATCTATCTATCTATCTATCTATCTATCTATCCATCCATCCATCCATCCATCCATCCATCCATCCATCCATCCATCCATCTATCTATCTATATCTCTTATCTATCTATCTATCTAGAGCCGAGGTGGCGCAGTGGTTAGGGTGCAGTATTGAGATCACTTCAGCTGACTGTTATCTGCAGTTCAGCGGTTCTAATCTCACCGGCTCAGGGTTGACTCAGCCTTCCATCCTTCCGAGGTGGGTGAAATGAGGATCCAGATTGTTGGGGGGCGATATGCTGACTCTGTAAACCGCTTAGAGAGGGCTGAAAGCCCTATGAAGCGGTATATAAGTCTAACTGCTATTGCTATTGCTACATTATCCTTTTTAACATTTATAATTCCTTTCTTCCCCTATCTATATATTAATATATTCGAGATTGCTTTCCTGCCATCCCGTAAATCCATCCTATATTACTATAACTCTACTTCTTCTTCCCTCTCTCTTTCTCCTTCCCTCCCTTCTTTTCTACTTTCTGCTTTCCTCCTCAACTTTCTCTTTTCTTCTTCCCCTTCCTCTCCCCTATTCCTCCCTTCTTCCGACCCTTTCTCCCTTCCCCTCCTACTCTTGCTACCCCTCCCTCCCTCCCTCTCCTTTACCCTTCCTTCCTTCCCTCTCCTTGCCTCTCTTCTCCTCTTCTCTTCCCTCTCCTCCTCTCTCCTTTCCCTCCTTCCATTGTTGCATTTTCATATTTTGCATACGCTCGCTAGCTTGATGATCACGAGTGGAATTCTTTATCAGCGGGTGTTCATTTCATTAAGTCTCTTTCTTTACTTTATGAAACAGGACTCGTCTCTTCAAGCTGCCCCATTGCTGGTTTTTTTCTCTTCCTCTGTTGGAGGAGAAGATCCCAGATGTGGATCAGTTCTCAAGTTTTTGCTCCGCAGGACGCAAATTCCAAAGTTTAACTTCTGGCACCAAAACATTCCTGGGAAGCGGGGAGAAGAAACAGCCTTTTCTCTTTGACCTTGGAGGCATAGACCCCTTGGAGGGTCCAGAACTGGACTAGCAAGATTGATGATGTGTCCTTGAAAGCCAAGGCTGACCACCAGACGCTCCTTGTCTTTGCAATTTTGCAAAGGAAGGCCTTTTTGGGGGGAAAGAGATACCTTTCTGAAGGCGAAAAGCAGGCAGATTTGGATGGTGGAGTGAAGTGTGTCATCACATTAGAATCGTTGTTGTTGTTAGTTGCGAAGTTGTGTCTGACCCATCGCGATCCCATGGACAACGTTCCTCCAGGCCTTCCTGTCTTCTACCATCCTCTGGAGTCCATTGAAGCTCACGCTGACTGCTTTGGTGACTCCATCCAGCCCCCTCCTTCTCTGCCATCCCCTTCTTCTTCTTCTGCCCTCCATCGTTCCCAGCATGAGGCTCTTCTCCAGGGAGTCCTTCCTTCTCATTAGGTGGCCAAAGCATTTGAGTTTCAGAAGATGATAGATAGATGGATGGATGGATGGATGGATGGATGGATGGATGGATGGATAGATGGATAGATAGATAGATAGATAGATAGATAGATAGATACATACATACATACATACATACATACATACATGCAGTAACTCCATCCACCCCTTCTTCTTCTGCCCTCCATCGTTCCCAGCATGAGGCTCTTCTCCAGGGAGTCCTTCTTCCTTCTCATCAGGTGGCCAAAGCATTTGAGTTTCCTCTTCAGGATCTGGCCTTCTAAAGAGCAGTCAGGGTTGAATTCCTCTAGGACTGACTGGTTTAGTCATTCTTTATCTAAATCAATCTATCTATCTATTTATCTACCTACACATCTATCTATGTTGTTGTTAGTTGCGAAGTCATGTCCAACCCATCGCGACCCCACGGACAACATTCCTCCAGGCCTTTCTGTCCTCTCCCATCCTCTGGAGTCCATTGAAGCTCACGCCGACTGCTTCGGTGACTCCATCCAGCCACCTCCTTCTCTGCCGTCCCTTTCTTCTTCTTTTGCCCTCCATCGTTCCCAGCATGAGGCTCTTCTCCAGGGAGTCCTTCCTTCTCATCAGGTGGCCAAAGTCTTTGAGTTTCCTCTTCAGGATCTGGCCTTCTGAAGAGCAGTCAGGGTTGATCTCCTCTAGGACTGACCGGCTGGATGGCCTTGCAGTCCAAGGGACTCAATGCAGGAGTCTTCTTCTCCAGCACCAGAGTTCAAAGGCCTCCATTCTTTGGCGCTCGGCCTTTCTTATGGTCCAACTTTCACAGCCGCACATGGCAACTGGGAAAACCACAGCCTTGATTACTATACGCACTTTTGTTGGCAAGCTGATGTCTCTGCTCTTCTGTATGCTGTCTAGGTTTGACATAGCTTTCCTCACATTTATGACTTCTGGCCGCATCCTCAACGTCATGGGATGAAAATTCAGCCAACTAGCATGAATTTTCTACAATCGCAGCATCCTGGAGTCAGGGGATTGCTATTTTGCGACCTTCCCAGCTGGCTTCCACCAAGAAAGTTAAGGGGAGAAACTGGATTTGCTTAATGACCGAATGATTGTCTTAACAACTGCAGTGATTGAGCCGAGGTGGCGCAGTGGTTAAATGCAGCACTGCAGGCTACTTCAGCTGACTGCTAGATCAGCAGTTCAGCGGTTCAAATCTCACCGGCTCAGGGTTGACTCAGCCTTCCATCCTTCCGAGGTGGGTAAAATGAGGACCCGGATTGTTGTTGGGGGCGATATGCTGACTCTGTAAACCGCTTAGAGAGGGCTGAAAGCCCTACGAAGCGGTATATAAGTCTACTGCTAGTGATTGGCTTAACAACCAGGGCCCAAAAGATGGTAAAACGAGGTGCCAATTCATTTAAACAACCATTTTGCTTAGCGACGTCAATTTCGATCACAGCCAAGGACTCTCTACATTAATGATTTCATCTACCATTAACAGCAATATCAAAAGGCCGATCCCAGCGCATTTGACCTTCGGTTTTTTTTCGACCCAGAGAAGGCAAAGCCAGAAGCATCCTATTGTTGTAACTAAGGGGGTGGTTGGGTGGGAGAAAATTAGCGTTGATTGCATTTTATTTCCGTGCCGTTAAATGAAAACAAATGCTGGTTTAAAGCCGCTCTTCTGTGTGTCTCTGAATAATTTCCCTCCTGCTGCAAAATTACGGCAAAGCTTTACGTTTTAGAGAGGCCCAGGATCTGCCTACGAAACTTGGGAGATTGTAATTTTAGCTTGTTCTCCTTTGAGTCCCCAGCAAGAATCACCGCCCCACCTGTTAATGGGGCTCATTCTCTTTCCATTGTTTGGTGGGCATGTTGCAGCCTGCATGGGCTCATTGTGCGCTGTCCTTCCAAAGCATCGGGAGCCGAGCATTGCAAAGAGAGAAGCTTCGAACTCCTTTGCTTTTTTAAGCGATGTCAATGCATCATTGGGTATTATCAAGAAAGGATGCTTCTTCTGCTAACTCAGCAAAGCTTTGGGGGTCTCTTGATGGAGTTCCAGAGATTGTAGGAAACCTTCTTTGTCAGGAGGCTGACAAAGCTGCCTTCCTTAACTTCTGGCTTCTTCCGAAGGCAGGCTTGCAGGAGTTAAAAAACGGGGGCGATAAATCATCTAAATGAAACTCTGGAATGTTCTCCTCCACGGGGTGTGAACCTGACAATATCCCTTCCCGTCTCTCTTCTCTCGACTTCTTTTTTCCATTCAGTCATGATGTCATGGCAGAGGTGCATTCCAAAAGACTACACCTGGGGCAAAATACTTTCCCCCCCCTCTCTCCTAATCTGCAGATCTCTGCAGAGAAGATGAAAAGATGCTCAGGGAGGTAAACTGAGGCCATCTTGGCACCCTGCATTTTCTCAGAGCTTATCTGCATTTCTCCTTTCGCCTCTGGAAGGTGGAGTGCGTACTTCCAGGAGACAAAGGGCAGGATTTTGGTTTTAAGGTTGGATTATAAGAGCCGAGGTGGTGCAGTGGTTAGGGTGCAGTACTGCAGGCCACTTCAGCTGACTGTTATCTGCAGTTCAGCGGTTCTAATCTCACCGGCTCAAGGTTGACTCAGCCTTCCATCCTTCCGAGGTGGGTGAAATGAGGACCCGGATTGTTGTTGGGGGCGATATGCTGACTCTGTAAACCGCTTAGAGAGGGCTGAAAGCCCTATGAAGTGGTATATAAGTCTAACTGCTATTGCTCTATCTATCTATCTATCTATCTATCTATCTATCTATCTATCTATCTATCATCCATCTATCTATCTATCTATCTATCTATCTATCTATCTATCTATCTATCTATCTATCTATCTATCTATCCGAGGTGGCACAGTGGTTAGGGTGCAGTCCCGGACGGTAGCGTGAAACCTCCAACGAGATAAATCTGTACAAACGCAACCGTTGAGTTTTCATGCAGAAACGGAGACCTCCTTGATTCTCTTCCGATGGTCTCCAGTTACGATATTGAGAGTTGATATTGAGAGTTTCCCCAAGAGGGGGATCAAGGACCCCCAGTTTTTGGCTTGGGGGGGATGGTCTTCTTGTGAGTGAAGCCTCGGTTCCATTTTCCTTTGAAGGTTTGTTTATATTGGCCCGTTGCCATGAGATGGGGCATCTGCTTCTCCTGGTCACCTAAATCATCACCACCACCTAATAAAACTACATTTTTGTACTGGATGCTTATCGCGAGGAATAAATACGAAGGCAGAATGAGTGGAACTGAGTGAGTGGCTGGGTGGAGCCACTTCCTTCCCATAAACTGTGGGGAAAGTTTATATAAATATTAAGTGGATGAAAATGACGCTTAACCGTACACAGGCCCAATTCATGGAGAACTTCAACAACTGCGTGGGCTTGTAGAGACCCCCAGTGGACATTTAGTGAAAGCAAGAGGACTTTTGTGGTAGGTTTCCCCTTGATTTTTTTCTTCTTTTCCCCTTTTCATTTAACCCCCCTACCCCAATTTAATTCCTGTTGTCCCATTGGTTTCACTTGATCTTCTTCTTCATAACCTCAGTATTCAAATAATTTATGCTGGGAATTTCTTTAAGGAGAACCCCAAATTTGCTCCCTGGGGCATGTCTCAAAATGCTGGAAAATAGCAATAGCAATAGCAGTTAGACTTATATACCGCTTCATAGGGCTTTCAGCCCTCTCTAAGCGGTTTACAGAGTCAGCATATCACCCCCCACAGTCTGGGTCCTCATTTCACCCACCTCGGAAGGATGGAAGGCTGAGTCAACCTTTGAGCCGGTGAGATTTGAACCGCCGAACTGCAGATAACAGTCAGCTGAAGTGGCCTGCAGTACTGCACTCTAACCACTGTGCCACCTTGGCTCTAAAAGAAGAAGGAAAAAGAAGAAGGGGGCAATCAAACAGCGGGGGGGGGGGTGGATTTAAAGTTGGAAGACCCAAAGGAACAAATTGGGGATACAATCCCCTGGAGAACATTACGTTGTACAGCCAAGAGTTAAAACAATGTCGCAGCAGTTGAAACCTAGTTGGTCCCATCGTTCAGCGTCAGCCGAATGAGACATCATTAACCTACCGATCACTATCAAGATCCAGCTCTCATGGAAATAAAGAGAAGAGGACGGCCAGCAGGAAGGCGGATGGACTTAGTGGTGATGGGGCCACCATTAGAAGACTCGAAGGACCCGATTAGGAACAGATCATCATGGAGGAAGATGCACGGGGTGGCTAAAACAACCGGCATCAACTTGATAGAACGTAATCAGCTGAATTTTAAACTATTCAGTGCACCGTATCTGATTTTTTTCAGTCTCTACACAATAATGGAGGAGAGAATACTGCCTAGTTAAGGAGCCAGGGATGGGCTACTGGGGTTCGCAGGGGTTTTTGGAGAACCTCTAGCTAAGATTCTGTGCAGTTCGGAGAACCCCAAAATCCTACTTCTGGCTGGCCGCGCCCACTCCGATCTGCCCTTCCCAGGAGTCCCCACGCGGCCCTTTTTGGATGCAGGTAAATGCAGGGACCGTGCGGAGGCTCATGGAGGGTGAAAAATGGGCCCATCAGAAGTTTGGGAAGGCCTCCAGAGGGCCTCCGGAGCCTGGGGAAGTTGTTTTCGCCCTCCTGGAGGCTCGAGGAAAGCTTCCGGTGCCCGGGGAGGACAAAAACGCCCCCACTCCCTTGCTGTGTTGCAGGAGGCCAACTAGGCCATGCCCACCCAGCAATCGGGCAGAGAACCCCTTGTTAAAATTTTTGAAGCCCACCCCTGGTTAAGGTACTTTGATGATGAGAGGGTTTTAAAACAAAACCCACCCTATAATATTTAGGGAAAGCAAAGGAACACTGATCTCCCCTTGCTTCTAACCAAGTCATACTGTGCTCTGATGGTAGCATTGCCCCTGGATCCCACCACCCCGATGAGGTCCTTATGATATGTCTCTTCAGAAGGACGTCGGGTTCAATCCAGAAAGTTTTGCTATAGATGGACCCGAGATTGCAATTTTTTCAGAGTGCAGAATGCTTGGTGACTTTCCTTCCAAGGGTTGCAAATAATTCAAGAACAGCACTAAAAGGAGGAAAATTTGTCAGAGGTACAAAATAAGGAGAGGGATCTTAACCAAGATTCTTGGAGCAAAGACGGCCTAATAAGGAGAAAAATATCTAAAATTCCATGATATTAAAAGCAGGGCAATTCCTCAGACTGAAATAAGTAATTTTAGCTACATGTTTGGTTAAAGCATCTATTTTAAATGTCTATTTTATTCATGGAATGCTCTTAAAAGCAGTAAACAAATGGTATGTTACTGGCTCATTCCCATAAACTCTTAATAATCATTTTTTGGGGGGGGATGTTTTTCTCCCCTCTGGTATGTATTTGGAATGAGTGATGGGTTAAGGGTAGACAGATGTCAAAAGCCTGAACAAATTCAGGAAGACTTTCCCAAACTCGATGAAGATTTACGTGACCTGGGGAGAAACAAGAGGATAAGCATGGCAGATAAATGAAGGGAAAGAGATTTAGAAAGGACCAGTGATTTATGAAACATGATTCGGTATTCAACAGATTGGAGGCAAGAAATATGAGAACTTCTTGGCTCAGAATTTCCCTAAAGAAGAGCATGAGGCTCTTAAAAGGTAGTTTGACCTGTGATCTTTAAAGGTATTCCCCCCGCCCCCACATTTCTATATCAAGGATTAGATTTGCAGAATACAGAATAACAGAGCTGGAAGGGACCTTGGAGGTCTTCTAGTCCAACCCTCCCTGCTCAAGCAGGAGAACCTGTACCATTCCAGACAAATGGTTGTCCAATCTCTTCTTAAAAACCTCAAGTGCTGGAGAACCCACAACTTCTAGAGGCGAGTCCTTCCTTCCTTCCTTCCTTCCTTCCTTCCTTCCTTCCTTCCTTCTTTCCTCCCTCCCTCCCTCCCTCCCTCCCCTTCTCATTCTAGGTTGGATCTCTCTTGGATAACCTTCTATCTTCTCTTCTTAAAAACCTCAAGTGTTGGAGAACCCACAACCTCTGGAGGCAAGTCCTTCCTTCCTTCCTCCCTTCCCCCTTCCTCCCTTCCTCCCTTCCTCCCTTCCTCCCTCCCTTCCCTTCCTCCCTCCCTCCCTCCCTCCCTCCCTCCCTTTCTCATTCTAGGTTGGATCTCTCTTGGATAACCTTCTATCTGTCCTGCCCTCAGGTGCTTTGGTGACTAAGTTCTCCTTCTCCTTCTCCTTCTCCTTCTCCTTCTCCTTCTCCTTCTCCTTCTCCTCCTCCTCCTCCTCCTCCTCCTCCTCCTCCTCCTCCTCCTCCTCCTCCTCCTCCTCCTCCTTCTGACCCCTTCTTCTCCCCTCAAATACTGGAAGACAACGATCATGTCACATGCGTCATTTTTTCCAGGGGAATCTTTTGGAGGAATCACACTGGGGATACGGGAGGAATAGGTAGCCTCAAAGTCAAACTTGGGCGTGGAAACATAATCTCATTCAGTGATAGCTTCCTCCTTTTTCTGACTACATTCTCTCTCCTGAAGTTGCCAGTTTCAGGGATGGGATCTACCAGGGGTTTGCAAAGTCTTAACAGATTTCTTCAAAAGAAGGGCTGGTATTAAATCAAGAGTCAGACTGGCAGAATCATGTCGTATTTGCTCTATCCTCCAATTCAGACACCTCTAATCCTTTCATTATTTTGAGCACTGGGCTCAGGACTGGCTGTGACAGTCATCGCCAAGATTGATATGAAGTATAACAGGATAGCGCAGTTGGAAGGGACCTTGGAGGCCTTCTAGTCCAACCCCCTGTTCAAGCAGGGAGGCCTTATACCAGTTCATACGAATGGTTGCCCAATCCCTTCTTGAAAACTTCAAGTGCTGGAGCACCTACAAATTCTGAAGACAAAGCCATTCGCCTGATTTAAGTATTCTCACCATCAGAAATTTCTCCTTAGTTCTAGGTTGCTTCTCTCCTTGATTAGTTTCCATCCTTTGCTTCTTGTCCTATCTTCTGATGCTTTGGAGAATAGGTTGACCCCCCTCTTCATTGTGGCAGCCCCTCAAATAGCAATAGCAATAGCAGTTAGACTTATATACCGCTTCATAGGGCTTTCAGCCCTCTCTAAGCGGTTTACAGAGTCAGCATATCGCCCCCAACAATCTGGGTCCTCATTTTACCCACCTCGGAAGGATGGAAGGCTGAGTCAACCCTGAGCCGGTGAGATTTGAACCGCTGAACTGCTGATCTAGCAGTAGCCTGCAGTGCTGCATTTAACCACTGCACCACCTTGGAAGACTGCTATCATGTCAGCCTCGTCCTTTTTATTAAAGTAGGCATAGCAAAATTCCTGCAACTGTTCTTCATACGAGTAGCTTGAGCAATATCTTTTGTTTTGCTGGGATTCCTTTATTCCATGATGAAGCGTGGCCCAAACCCCTCTTGATGGGAGTGAGAAGGTCCTGGGGGCAATTGGTTGTCATGTTGAACCAGAGGTTTGCAGGAAAAACTGTCCTTGAAAGAGATTGTAAACAGATATGGGAGAATGTGCTTTTGCAATTAGAAGTGCCTCATTAAATTGGGAGCATCAGGATAGAGTTTAGGAACAGATAACACTCAATTTCTCATGGTTGCTTCAAAGGTTGCGAAATTAATCCTGCCTGGGTCTCTGTCCAAGAAGATGTAGGATCAGCTGCCAAAAGTGAATTTAGTGTGGTGAGAACAAGCATCTTCTTCATCGCACGTGCTAAAATCCATCTCAAGATATCTCAAAACTACATTTGGGAGAAATCAAAACCGCCCCTGAATAAGAAGTAATGATGATAGGTTTTGGGGGGTTAGCGTAGTGTGGGCTTCCCAAGGAATCTGCTACATTAAACTTTACATCTTGCAAAGAAATGGATTGCAAAACAGAACACTTGCACACTAGAAAGGAGAAGCACATGTGTGGGCAGAAATCTAACACACGAATGCAACGTTACGGACCCGAACTTGGGAAAGGAAAAGTAGAACCAAGCAAAATCAGATGCCCATATCTTTTAAACAACGGTTAGGTGTTTTATATTGTTAGTAATAGGTTTAAAATTGGTAGTACGGGATTGCGAAACAGCTTAATCTCTTGGAGGCCTTGCCTTTCCTCACTCAAATCCTGGCCACGATATCAGCCCATGAGGAAATCTGGCCAAGCTCTGTTGCTTCTAGAGGGGGGTGGAAGAAGATCAGATGCCTCTGTTTCTTCCTCTTTCTTCTCTCTTTTTAACATTTCTGTGGTGTTCTGAGCCAACACTTAATGCCACCATACCCCAAAGTGGAGAGATCTCATGCTCAGTTCTGGTTTCGAGAGAAAACAAAAATTAACCTGGTAGAAAACATGTGAGTGAAGTTGGAAATCATGACACCAGCAAGAGTTCCACTTGCTTTGAATGTGGTTCAGATGCTTTGCTTTCTATGTTACACCCATTACTAGAATTGGTGGAATGGAATGGAATAGAATAGAATAGAATTCAGAATAGAATTCAGAATGGAATGGAATAGAATAGAATAGAGGAGAGGAGAGGAGAGAGAATAGAATAGAATAGAATTCAGAATAGAATTCAGAATAGAATTCAGAATAGAATTCAGAATAGAATAGAATAGAATTCAGAATAGAATTCAGAATGGAATGGAATAGAAAGGAATAGGAGGAGAGGAGTTAGCAGTTAGACTTATATACCGCTTCATAGGGCTTTCAGCCCGCTCTAAGCGGTTTTACAGAGTTAGCATATATTGCCCCCAACAATCCGGGTCCTCATTTCACCCACCTCAGAAGGATAGAAGGCTGAGTCAACCCTGAGCCGGTGAGATTTGAACCGCCGAACTGCAGATAACAGTCAGCTGAAGTGGCCTGCAGTACTGCACTCTACCCACTGCGCCACCTCGCCACCTTGACCCGACGTCCCACTTGAATCCTTGCATAAATCCTATTCCTAGACGCATCCTTCTAAAAAAAACATTATTTGCTTCCTGGTGCAACCGCTTCGTTCTGCTGCTGATGGGGCTTGCCCAATGAAACGATGTTAAGAAGATTTGGGGAAATATTTGTGCTTGCGTCTTGATCCTGCTTTGACCCATTCTGCTTTCTTTTCAGTGAAGGGCAGCCAGAAATGTGAACTCAACTGCCGAGCCGTCGGCTATCGCTTCTACGTGAGGCAGGCGGAGAAAGTTATCGACGGGACGCCGTGCGATCAAAATGGGACCTCCATCTGCGTGTCGGGACAATGCAAGGTAAGGAGATCATGAACTAGAAAGTTGGAAGTTTCCTCTTCCATGTGATTCCTACAGCTTCCTATAGCCCAAAATGAGAGAAGACCACCAGGAGTATAAATATTTTCTGTACGTTTCTATGGATTTCTTTTTTTTAAAATAGATAAACACAATCTTTTCCTGTAAGTCTTGTTGTCCACATCTGGAGAGGATCAGGCATGTTGTTGGAAGTTATTTTTAGTGATTGGAAGCATTGTTGGCGCTATCTTTGTAGATGGGAGATATGGCTGGGATTCAGATGATTTAGGAAGGCATCTTTTGATACAAGGCTGAAGGCCAGGAGACTGTTGATGTTTTGATCCAAGCTGAGCCCGTGTAATGCCCACAGGCCAACTTCACAATGCGGGCCGTACACACTGGAAGAGGAGATACAAACATGGAAAGTAATTTGTCTCTAATCATTTACTCGCCATGAGTAACACTCCATTGGATTCCTGTCAGAATGCACCATGGAGCGATTGAACGGCTAAACGGAGGAAACACGGTGTGTGCGCAAAATGATCGCATTCCCTTTTAACACTCTCATTCGCAGATGTTCTCTGCATGTTTGTTTATATAACTCAGAGCTCTGGAAAAACCGCGATTTTGGCCTCCTCTCTGCAGATAACACTGCTGAATAACACACAGACTTCAAATCTTTTGAGCCCAAGGCAATCCCGAGTCAATCTCGGGCTCTTGACCCATTAAGTCAAGCCTTCTGGATCCAACTGGGTATGTTTTGGAAGTTCATTATGATAGGCCAAAGACTGCAAGTGCCCTTTGCCTGTTGATTTCTGCCATCCAGGATAGAAGGAAGTGGCCAAGAACCATACCTATTAGGTCCTTTATATCATGACCCCCCAGGAATAAGTCCTCCTGTCCTCTTGGCTGCTATCAGAACTGGTGGTAACAAATCCCAAACTCCTTGCTATGTAAATACATATTTCCTTGAGGAGCCTTGGTGCTCTCTGAGCTTGGTTGTTTTCTTGCAGATGTTTCATTAGGTAACATCTGACCAGCAATCAATGAAGGCACTGCCAAAAGCTAACAGTACACATCTCAACACAACAACCTCTAAGACCAGTCCCACCAACACGGACAGGACAAGCCACTTGAATAAAGTAGAGTACAGTAGAGTGGAGTGGAGTGGAGTGGAGTGGAGTGGAGTGGAGTGGAGTGGAGTGGAGTGGAGTGGAGTGGAGTGGAGTGGAGTAGAGTAGAGTAGAGTAGAGTAGAGTAGAGTAGAGTAGAGTAGAGTAGAGTAGAGTAGAGTAGAGTAGAGTAGAATAGAATAGAATAGAATAGAATAGAATAGAATAGAATAACAGAGTTGGAAGGGACCTTGGAGGTCGTCTAGTCCAACCCCCTGCTCAGGCAGGAAACCCTACACCACTTCAGACAGGATCTTCTTAAAAACTTCAAGTGTTGGAGTATTCACAACTTCTGGAGGCAAGTTGTTCCACTGATTAATTGTTCTAATTGCCATGAAATTCCTCCTTAGTTCTAAGTTGCTTCTCTCCTTGATTAGTTTCCACCCATTGCTTCTTGTTCCACCCTCAGGTGCCTTGGAGAATAGCTTGACTCCCTCTTCTTTGGGGCAGCCCCTGAGATATTAGAACACTGCTATCATGTCTCCCCTAGTCCTTCTTTCTATTAAACTAGACCTACCCAGTTCCTATAGCCGTTCTTGACTATAAACAGGGAGCACCCCCTCCTCCCTACTAGCACTGATGACGTTCCCTAGTTGGGTCATGAAACGTCTGCAAGAAAACAGCCAAGCTCAGAGGTCACCAAGGACCCCACATTTCAACCCTGAGCTAGGAATATTCTCCTTCGTGCATTTCCTTTTCTTAGTGCTGAATTTCCAAGAATGTCATTTTCCTTCATTTCCAAAGGAGTGTGAAATCCCTTCGCGTGACCTCTGCCACGCTTTGAAAAGGCCTTCCGTAGTGGCCCCACACTTTGTGTGAAGAGGCTCTTGAAAGCTACACCTGATTTTTGCGTTCAGATAAGTAGATATGACGAAATCGCCATAGCTGTGGTTTCTCTTTCAAGTCTGTTGACACTGGCATTGTATTTGCTGTCGGGAAGCTTTTATAATGCAAAGGTGTGGATTCCTTTTTAAGATTGCATTGTGGGGGCATTGTGCAGCTGGACTGTGTTGTGTGTGAGTCAAGGAGATATTAAGCCCTCTTCCAACTTAGCGTGGTGAAGTGGAGTAGTACAATTGCTTTCTTCTTCCCTGATTTTATCCCGCAACCGTTAGATAACAAATGATTCTTTTTATCAGCAGATTTCCCCCCCCTTCTATAACACCTTACAGTCATTACATCAACATTGTTGTGTCATCATACCTTTACATGTATATAATATTTCACTTCTATATTTACACACCTTTATGCACAGTCCTATATATATTTATATATATATTGTTTTTTTTGGCTTAATTGGTTTTATTCTTGTTTTGCAGCCATTTGTACCAATTGTTCCATATTTCATAATATTCCGACTCTTCTTGATCTTTTAATGTCAGTGTTAATTTGTCCATCTCTGCACAATCCAAAGGTTTTTTTAAATCACTAATTCGTCCGAGGGGGTATTATTTTGTTTCCAGCATTGGGCAAATGCTATTCTAGCTGTAGTTAGCAGATGTGTTAATATGTACTTAATTTTCTTTGTATATTTCCCTTTGATTATTCTCAGCAGAAAGATTTCGGGTTTGTATTTTATCTGTTCTCCTGTAATTTCTTGCACCCATTTCCAAATTTTTGTCCAATATTTTTTGTGCTTCCGGGCAGGTCCACCATATGTGATCATAGGTCCCTTGCTTAAAAATGATTTTTTTAAGCTTGTTGTTTTAAGCAAAACGTAGAATGGACATGTGAACACTTGACTGGAGTTTCTCCCCTTGCTTTGTCCTGGGCAATTCTGGTTCCATTGTGTTTACCTGCTGTATTGCTTGCCCAAGTGGGATTTCATCCCTTTTTTTGAAGAATGTAGATGGGTGTCCCAAAGGTGCTTTCCCAAAAATAACTGGACTTCGTTGGGTTTTGTTTTCCTTAAAAAAAAGAGGAAGGATTCACTTCTAATCCAAGGACCTTCTTCAACCATAACCTGGATGATTGAGAATCTGCATAGACCATTGATTAGTTTTCAGATTTGTGGCATTTTCAGTTGAGAGATGGGCCAGGAGAAAACGTAGACAGAAAGTTTGATCTATGGTTACTATTGCACTGTAATTTCTTATATTTCTATTATTACGGGATGAAAAAAAAATGAGACAGTGCAGAATGATATCAGGCCGTCTTCCTTAACCTCGGTCGCTGGAAGATGGATAGACTTCAACTCCCAGAATTCCCCAGCCAGCTCTGATGGGAATTTTGGGAGTTGAAGTCTATCCATCTTCCAGCAGCCGAGATTGAGAAACTGTGGAGGGAAAAGGGACTTGGCAAACATGCTGAATCTCTTTATTTAGGCATCAATATCTTTGGTTTGCAATTCAAAGAGTTTACAAACTTATATTTTGGGACTCTGAAAATGGTTGTGAAGATCTATTCTGTCCTGTGGAATGATCTTCCCACACTCTCGGCCTTCCGTAAAGCCACTAAAACCTGGCTGTTCCGGCAGGCCTGGGGCTGTGGACCCCAAAATATGGTCCAGCCCCACTCAGAATGGAGTGCATGGTGTGTCTCTCTTTTAAATCTATCTTTTCTTTCTTCCCTTTTTTTTCCTTTTTGATTTATTGTATTGTCAGTCCTACGGGATTGGGCTGCATACAAATGTTATTAAACTTTGAAACTTTGCTCCATCGGTGACTTTAATAGCCTTCCAGTGCCATCTGCTGGCTGGGTTGTCATAGTCCCATTTATGCCACCAAGGATCCATGCAAGCAGCATCGATTTAAAGTTGTTGAAGAAACAAGAGAGCAGAAGAGAAGCAAGAAATCACAAGTAACAGATAAGAAAACCATTGACCTAGACTTAATTTAGGTTAATTCAGGCACTGATGAGGCGTGCTTTTTTTTTTTTCCTTATTAGAAAAATAAGGAGGAGGAGTGTATTCTGCATAATTACACACAATTGTGCAGACACTTTGATGCTGAACCACACCGTGGCGCCAAACTCACAATAATGCAGTGTTGTAGAGTTTTTTCTGGCCCTCCTAAAGGAATTCCTCCAGAGTGGGGGAGCCTGCCCACCGCTTTCGAAGTCCTGTTCTCATTCTGTATCCCTGATCAGCATCGATCCTCACCCCACAATGATCTCCTTATTCCACCACTGATGTGACCCCAAGACTGTGGTTTTCTCTGTTGGCTGAGCCGAAGGTCCATCGGTGTCATTATGGCCCCCAATACGTCATTCAATGCAGTGATGAAATTCAATTTTTTTTAACTACCGGTTCTGTGGGCATGGCTTGGTGGGAGTGGCAGGGGAAGGATACAATTTCTATTTTTATTTATTGAATTTATAGGCCGCCCAATCCCGGAGGACTCCGGGCGGTTTACAGAAATAAGAAATATTAAGAAAAGATTAAAAAATTAAGATTAAAACAAATAGGATACAGCAGATTAAAAGAACACAACATGCACCCAGTCTAAGCGGGGCTGGACCTCGATCCAGAGGTCAACAGCCCCAGGCCTGCCGGAAAAGCCAGGTTTTGATAGCTTTTTGGAAGGCCATGAGTGTGGGTAGGGTCCGGATCTCTGCCAAATCTCCATTCCTTTCCCATTCCAGGGCAAGGATACTGCAAAATCCCCATTCCCTCCCCACTCCAGGGGAAGGATACTGCAAAATCTCCATTCCCTCCCCACTCCAGGAGAAGGATACTGCAAAATCCCCATTCCCTCCCCACTTTGGGGCCAGTCAAAGGTGACATTTGCCGGTTCTCTGAACTACTCAAAATTTCCGCTACTGGTTCTCCAGAACCTGCTGGATTTCATCCCTGATTCAATGTGTCTTTTCTAAATGGATCTTCTGGCAAGCAGACCTTTCAATTTAATTTTTACAAATAAGGACCTTTGTGGAATGGGGAGAAAGTCCATCTCCATCACGGATGGTGCTGTAGTGTCTGATGAAGGCCCAACCATAATCTTCTAGGGAAAGAACCAGGGGTGGGCTTCAAAAATTTCAGCAAGGGGTTCTCTGCCCAAGCTTTCCTTGAGCCGCTGGGAGGGCGAAAACCGCCTTCCCTGGGCTCTGGAGGTATTCTGGGGCCCAGAAACATTTAACCTTTAAAAACAGGGGGAAGAAAAACAACAAATACAGAAAAAACAAGACACACATAACAATATAAAAGAGTTTTACAGCCTTAAATATTCAGCTTCTATAGTTCTCTATTTTATGTTGCCTTCCTATTAGTTTTAGCATCTGTAATAGTGTAATAACAGTTGTACTCACAGCTGAAACGATAACAATTTGTTCATATCACCATTATATTTACATTATGGTCAATACTTTTAAGTTTGATAGAAATTAGTAACTTTGGTTAGTTTTTATTCAATACTAGTTTAGAAAAAGCAAAAAAAGAAAGACTTCTATTTCCCATTTTGGCTTCTGTTTCCTAGCCACGTATACATTCGATTCCATATTTTATAAAAATCCGATTCTTCTCTTTCTTTTAACTCCATGGACATTTTGTCCATCTCTGCACAATCGAGAACCTTTTTTAATTATTGTTTCGTCTGCGGTTGATTTGATTTGTTTCCAGTTTGGTGCGAAAGCCATCCTAGCTGCAGTGAGCATGGGTAGCATTATGTATGGAGATTTTGTTCGTCCGTTCAGTTTGAAAACATTTCAGTGAATGTTTTCCCCTTAAAATGAATACTTCTTTGTAGGTAGTGCTATCAAACAAACAGTGCTCAGATACAACTATATACATATATTTCAGCCTGCTTTGAAACCTGACCTCCTGGGTCATAAACTCAGATTCCAGCATAAAGGGCAACTTGTAAGTATTATTGAATTTGCAGCGCTGCGATATTTATGCACGGTTATAATTCCACCACAGCCAGAGCACCCACAATTTGTGTCGAAAAAGGCAGCCGTTTGTGCGATTGGAAAAGGAAACTTTATATTCCATGAGAGGCATAACGTGTTGACTTTTCGTATCCGCTGGAAAGCACGTTTAGCGTTTCTGTGCATTAAGAGCGATAAAACGGCCATTAGGTAGCTAGACAAGTCATCCACTAATGCGGAACAGGAATGGCTGTGTGGGAGAATCAATAGAAAATACCAAGATTTTTGGGTTGTTATTTTTTAATACCATTTCTTGGAGATCTGCCCTCTAGAGTCAGTTGATCTTGCGCTGGGGAATTTGGTGGTCAAGACCGCAGGATGAGGGTCAGCAAATGACTTAAAGCAACATGCAGAATCATAGCCTTGAACTAAACTCAACTGGGACACCATGAATATATCATATAAGAAGATATTGGACAGCGATTGGTCTAGAATGGTATAAGACAGAAGTCTTCAAACTTGGCAACTTTAAGACTTTTGGACTTCAACTCCTAGAATTCTCCAGCCAGCATACTGGAGGTCCATCCACCTTCAAGCCATTGGCCCATCCACCTTCAAGCCATTGGTCCATGCACCTTCAAGCCATTGGTCCATGCACCTTCAAGCCATTGGTCCATCACCTTCAAGCCATTATTCCATCCACTTTCAAGCCATTGGTCCATCCACCTTCAAGCCATTGGTCCATCCAACTTCGAGCCATTGGTCCATCCATCTTCAAGCCATTGTTCCATCCACCTTCAAGCCATTGTTCCATCCACTTTCAAGCCATTGGTCCATCCACCTTCAAGCCATTGGTCCATCCACCTTCAAGCCATTTTTCCATCCACCTTCAAGCCATTTTTCCATCCACTTTCAAGCCATTGGTCCATCCACCTTCGAGCCATTGGTCCATCCACCTTCAAGCCATTGGTCCATCCACCTTCAAGCCATTGGTCCATCCACTTTCAAGCCATTGGTTCATCCACCTTCAAGCCATTGGTCCATCCACCTTCTTGAGGTGAAACCATTTGTCCCAAGTTGCCAAGTTTGAAGACCTCTGATCTAAATGGAGAGATTGCAGAGGAAAGGATTACAAGAGAGTCAGTCATGCTAGCTGGAGAATTCTGGGAGTTGAAGTCCACAAGTCTTAAAGTGGCCAGGTTTGGGGACCCCATGTATAAGAAGTTGGACTAGAAGACCTCCAAAGTCCCTTCCAACTCTGTTCTTCTGTATTCTGTATCATTATATCGCCTTGAAGATACACCCCCACTGTTCAACTAGCTTCCCACAGAATGCCAGACCCCCTAACACATTCTTCCCCCACCTATCCCCCCTTTCAGACTCGCTTAACAACACATCCCAGGTGATGTTTGGGGTTGGGGGCCTCAGGGAAACCATGTCTCCCCTGCACTTCATAGGATGGGGGGGGGAAACAGCTGGAAGGGAAGGCTGTTGTCCAAGATCATCCAGCTGACAGTCCCAATTGCTGTTGGGCAGCTTTTTCCTTCCATTTGGCTCATCTGCAGGTTTTACAGACTCCTATGTGGTATAAATTGGAAGCATACGCCAGGCGGGGATGGGATCCAACAGGAGGTTCTGGTTTTGGTTAGGCTAGGAATGGAAAAGATTTGGCCGGGCCATCTTCGTCTCCTTCTCCAGTGCCAGCCTTGGGAAGGATATCGGCAAGTTGGCAAGGCTGTAGAATAATAGAACAACGAGAAATGGCAAAGAACAGAGGACCACACGAGCGATTTCCCCCCCCAAACAATGCCGTCTTGTTCTTTGTAGTCTAGAAGGGAGTTTCAGTTCTATCCTTTTTTTTTTCCTCTGGCTTAGTTTAGTCTACACCGGAGCTTTGCATAAATACTTGAACAGGTGAGATTCCTGGAGGGAAAACTTGCTCTTTGTTTTTCCAAGGCTCGTTTCAAGGACTGAATCCTTTGTGCAATCAGGAAAAAGGGGGAAATTCTTTTGTTCCACCAAGGCTGAAGAGCTCCTCTTATCTATGGCTAGTATTTTATATTTTCTGTCCTCCTAAAAAGGATAGCCTGCAAAACTCAGGACGCCGTAAAACAATAAGGTAAAGGTCAAAGTTCCCCTCGCACGCATGTGCTAGTCGTTTCTGACTCTAGGGGGCGCTGCTCATCTCCGTTTCAAAGCCGAAGAGCCAGCTCTGTCCGAAGACGTCTCCATGGTCATGTGGCCGGCATGACTCAACGCCGAAGGCGCACGGAGCACTGTTCCCTTCCCACCAAAGGTGGTCCCTATTTTTCTACTTGCATTTTTTACGTGCTTTAGAACTGCTAGGTTGGCAGAAGCTGGGACAAGTCACGGGAGCTCACTCCGTTACGCGGCGCTAGGGATTCGAACGGCCGAGCTGCCGGCCTTTCTGAGCAACAATCTCAGCCTCTTCGCCGCGCAGCCACCGCGTCCCGATAAGAAAACATCAAAAGGCTCCGTGGTGAAAATCATCGTAAAAGGTTGATCGTGCTAACAAATCCTGAGAACCATAGAGAGAGTGAGATGGCAAAGCTGTGTTGGAAAGCCACAGTGTGTGTGTGTTTGTCTGTCTCTCTGTCTGTGTGTATGTGTTTGTGTTTGTGTGTGTGTGTGTGTGTGTGTGTGTGTGTGTGTGTGTGTGTGTATAGGTCGCAGTCCAGTTCTTTTAGCACCAGGGCAAGATGAGCTTAAAAACATGCAAATGAAGGGCTGCAAATTCCAATTTCTTAGGGAGAGATGCTTTTCCCACGGCCTTACCTGGCCTTCGTTGCAAGACACGGGCTGTGAAAAGAAAGAAAGAAAAGAAAGGAAGGAAGAAAGAAAGAAAGAAAGAAAGAAAGAAAGAAAGAAAGAAAGAGAGAAAGAAACAGATTTGAAGGTAGACAAAGCTGAGGGTCATCCTAAGGCAATGTTTCTCAACCTTGGCCACTTGAAGATGTCTGGACTTCAATTCCCAGAATTCCCCAGCCAGCATTCGCTGGCTGGGGAATTCTGGGAGTTGAAGTCCAGACATCTTCAAGTGGCCAAGGTTGAGAAACACTGTCCTAAGGTTTCTATCAAAGCTTCTGCAAAATCCATCTCCCAGATGTGTGAACTATCCAGAATAACAGAGTTGAAAGGGATCTTGGAGGTCTTCTAGTCTGACTCCCTGCTCAAGCAGAAAACCCTGTACCATTTCAGACCAATGCCTCTCCAATCTTTTCTTAAAAGCTTTCAATGGTGGAGCACTCACAACCTCTGGAGGCAACTTCTGTTCCACTGATTAATTGTTTTCCCTGTCAGGAAATTTCTCCTTAATTCTAGGTTGCTTCTCTCCTTGATTAGTTTCCCCCTGTTGTTCTTGTCCTGCTTAAAATTTGCAATAATGCACATATGCGATTACGGTCTCTGAAACTAAACAAAAAAAAAAACCCCTCTAAAAATGCTCAAAACCACCACATTTTCTACATCTGATTTTTCACCTCACGGACAAAGATTTGAGAAGAGCAGAGAGAACATCATGTTAACATCCCTGGCAGATACGCCCAATAATTTATGGCGACAATAACGGACAGAGTACAAAATGAAGAAAAAGGTAATTAGAAAAACACACAGCAACTAACAGCCCCTCTTCGAAAGGATTCGTTTCATCAACTTAATTAATGAGAACTCAAGAGCAAGAAATTATTGTAGTAGAAATGTTAGTAAATAATCAGAAGCTAAAAATGCCGGGACAATCTGCCTGTTGGATTCGTGTTCTGACCGAGGCTTCCCAAGAACAGGAAGAAAAATCCTGGTCCTGACAAAAACCCCTTTTATTAATTGACTGTGAATTCTGCTCCTTCACATCCAGCAAAGTCTTTCAAGGGAGGATTTACAGTCACAGACCTTATCTGGCTTGGAGAGCTGCCAGGCCAACATCTGCAAAACTTGGCAAGGAGCCTTGGAGAGTCACGAACCAATTAAGCGAACTAATTGTCTCCTGCAAACTCCACTCCCCTTTCGCTCCTCTTTTATTTCCTCTGGGAGGGGCCATTCATCATCCACATGTGGCCTTCCTCCCAAGTCGACCCCTGTTCTTTAGCTCTTCCCTTCGTCTGGCAACTCACACTGGGAACAGGCTCCAGCTGTTCTTCTGCCTCACTGATGTCTGACTCCGAAGGCGGCTGATAACTGTCAGACGGCTCTAGCCCCCTCTCTGCCTCCGACACAGAGCCCTCCGCAGAGCCTTCCCCAGACTCTCTGCTGCCAGCTCCGCTGACCGGCCACAACAATTCGAAGGAGAGATTCTTTTCCAAACAATCCTGGTTTGACCAGTCACTTCTAAACATTTCAGCAACCACCACAAGATCACGAAGTCACGGTTACTATTTCCACCCTAAATGAAGTCTGAATTACCTCTAATTGTATTTCGGAAGAACACACAGTGCTCCACGAAACCAAAATTATCTTGGAGTGTTTCAAAGTTCAGGTCTGAAGAGTATTAAAAAAATGTTGGAGAGGGATTTTTGCCCCCCCCCCCCCAGTGAGAATGCTCTTTGCAGAAACCAGTCTCCTCCTTAAGATTTTTTTATGGTTTAAAAGGCCAGCGATAGACTGGACAACGGCTGGCAGTGAAAAACGTGTCAGTCAAAAATGCACCATCAATAAAACAAAGTCTGTGCAGCACATAGAAGTAATAATGTGCGGATTCTGCCTAGAGGCCATTCAACACACACAAACATGTACAGATAAGAGTGTATCTTTGGGGAAGCTACATCAAAATAAATTAACAAATAAACCTGGAGGCTGTTTTGTGTTTTTATACTGGAAAACCCACCTAGAAAAGTCATAGAGATGCACTGTTTCCCCAAAACCATGTTTCTCAATCTTGGTCATTTGAAGATATATGGACTTCAACTCCCAGAGGTCTCCAGCCAGCTTGGAGACAAATGGTTTCACCTCAAGAAGGTGGATGGACCAATGGCTTGAAGGTGGATGGACCAATAGCTTGAAAGTGAATGGTCCAAGGACTTGAAGGTGGATGGACCAATGACTTGAAGGTGGATGGACCAATGGCTTAAAAGAGGATGGACCAATGGCTTGAAAGTGAATGTTCCAAGGACTTGAAGGTGGATGGACCAATGGCTTAAAGGAGGATGGACCAATGTCTTGAAAGTGGATGGACCAATGGCCTGAAGGTGGATGGATCAATGGCTTGAAAGTGGATGGACCAATGACTTGAAGGTGGATAGGCCAATGTCTTGAAGGTGGATGGAGTAATGGCTTCACCTCAAGAAGTGGATGAACAAATGATTCACCTTTTTTTGAAGAGTTGACTGTAAGGGCTCCCTAGAGAAAGATTAGCCTAGCCTGGGACATCATTCTGACAAATTTCCAAATCCCGAGCAAAGACATCTGAGATCTCCTTCTAGCTTGACTTTCCTCCATCATCTTGTATACAGATTCTCCTCAAGTTCTACCAAGACTTTCCCCTCACATGTCTTGCATTTCCTCCAGCAGAAAACCTTCAACTTCCTCTGCTCCATAACACCCTTCTTTCTTTTTAATCTCCCCTCTCAAGGGCACCTTGATTATTTACAGCCAAAGCATCCAAAGGACTCAATGCTTTGTGGTCCACCACATGTCCCGCATGGATCTACCTTGCTTTCCACCGCATCTGTGTGAGACCTGTAGGAAATCTCTTCGTGATGGAGTTAGCCAAGTTGGAAACATCAGGGCTCTTTCAAATATTAACCCAGCTTCTCTGCTCCAACCTGACTTCAGTGAAGGAATCTGACAGAGGTGATAGAAGTGATACATTGGAAGAAGGTGCTTTTTCAGGTTTTTGCGGGGGTTCTGGCTGTGGGAACGGAGGGGAAACCGAATTGCTCTTCTTGTGGTTCAATGTGGAGCTGCTAAGAGGAAAGCAAAACCATCTTGGATCAACAAACGAAAACTCTTGGGTGGAATATTTAATTTTCGTCATGTTGATGTGGGACCATTTCCTTGGATTGTCCATTTTTTTTTTTAGAATAGATACCTTATGTGAAGTTTGGCTTGTCGGCAATGCATGCAGTGTTTGGCTTCTGGTGCCAAAGGAGAAATGGAGAACATGTGCAAATGTTAAAACAATGTCCCCTTCGCAGCATGGATGTGAAGCTTTTATAGAGTTTTACATAGGAGAGAGTCTAGACAAGCAAAGATTTGGCACACGTCTTTTAAGACAAGGACTGGGTCAGGGAAAGGAAAAGGTCAAGCAGCATTCCTTGGCCATTGAGCAGAAAGAATAAAGTCGTTTGGAAAGAGAATAATTCAAATATGCAATTTGAATTATGCAAGAAAGAGATGTATTAACTCCTCCTTCTCCGCTTTCTCTTCCTTTCCTTCCCCCTCTCCTCCTCCTCCTCCT
Source organism: Thamnophis sirtalis (assembly GCF_051295495.1). NCBI lineage: Eukaryota > Metazoa > Chordata > Lepidosauria > Squamata > Natricidae > Thamnophis > Thamnophis sirtalis. The sequence goes on from NW_028261382.1 coordinate 2,127,460, forward strand.
CTTTCTCCATCTCTGTCACCTTCTCCCCCTCTTTTGCTTCCTTCCCTTCCTTCTTCCTCTTCTCCTTCCCCTCTTTCTTACTTTCCTCTTCCTCCTCCCCCTTCTCATCCTTCTATCTCTCTTTCTCCTCCTCTTTCTTCTCTTCCTTCCCTTCTTCTTTCCTTCCCTCCCTCCCTCCTCCCTCCCCCCTTTGTCTTTCTCCTCCTCAATGTCTGAGAGTAGGCCATGTGTGTGAGCCAAAATGCCCCTGGGACAGGCACCTCACCAAGTGGTGTCATTCTCCCTGAAGCAGATCACAGAGCCCTTCCTAGGAGGCCTTCCATCCTGGTTGAGATGTCAAAGAGAAAAAAGAAACACGTCTTCAAATATGTTTCATTCCCTTCCTTTCTTCACAAACTCTTGTTAACTTTTAAAATAATATAACGTTGTGGTAACACTCTTGGGTCTCACCAATGTTTCAAGCTTCCTCAAAGAGAGATTCCCTCCTGGCTGGGATGTAGGAAGAAGATCTAAGCACTTCCTCAAAATATTAATTGCGGTTTCTCTCTTCCTTCCCCACGCCTTGTTTTAATGCTAAGAGCTGCACCTTTAAAACAATATTGCTTTAAAGTTCTAGCGGTTGGATTAAAAAGGACAAAACGTCGTTCCAGAGAGACTTTCTCTCCTGGCGGAGGGAGCTACGGAAAGGTCAAACGCCTTTGATGGAATCACCTTCATTTCTTTTTTTCCCAAGTGTCAGCACTTCCAAAAATGAAAGAAAAAAGGCAACCGAGTAGCTCGCCATTCCAATATGGATATAATCCTAACTCCGGCAAATTATTCTCAAGGATTTCCCCAGGGACGCAATGCTACATGACCCTCGTTGGGTCATGAAACATCTGCAAGAAAACCACCAAGCTCGGACTAAGGGCCCCATAATTCTCCTCTTCTTCCTCTCTACAAACTCCACTCCCTCCCAGCCAGAGGTGGGTTCCTACCAGTTCGCACCTATTCGGTAGAACCGGTTCGTCAAATCTACCGAACCGGTTAGAAGAGGTTCCACCAGTGGACCCGGAAAGCAGGCCACACCTACAGAAGAGGTCCCAAACTTTTTTTGAAACCCACCACTGGTCCTTGGATATGATTATTCTATACTATCAAGCTCCTATTTATAAAACTCAGTGCCTCTGTGAAAGGTAAGGATGACTACTGCGTTTGTGGCGCAATCACATTGCGTGTGTTGAAGTTGTTTTAATGCAAACCAAAGATGCCTTTTGAAAAACAAGTTTACATCATATTCTTATGGATGCCAGTGCTGTGTGAGAGGTAATTTAAGGTGGTTCTGACAAAGTGTCGTCGGCATCTTCATATCCGGTCACATGGGCGGCAAGCCACTCCCACCCGGTCACATGGGCGGCAAGCCACTCCCACAAAGGAGGCCACACCCACAGAGTAGGTTCGAACAATTTTTGAAACCCACCACTGCTCCCAGCACTGAAGATGTTCCCTCGTTGGGTCATGAAACATCTGCAAGAAAACCACCAAGCTCAGAGGGCACCAGGGACCCCACCGTTCAACCCTGAGCTGCTAATATTTTCTTCTGTTTGACAGCCACTCTTGTCAATGCCAAACTATTGTCTTCTCACTGCCCCTTTCATCTGGCCATACGGGAATGAACTGAGTGTTGTGTGCGCAGAAAGCACGGGCTCTCTACCAAGCCATGAGCCCACCAAGGAAACAAAGCCAGCTTGAAGTGTGCTACGTTTGCCATGTCTCCAAAAATAGGCCCCTTCTTCTCAGGACGGTGAAGCTACAGGACACCTGCTCCACCAAGACAAAGCGTTTTGTTCCACCCAAGATCTCCCAGCCTGGATGTAGGGCGCCACCCAAAAATTCCCACACATCATCCAGACAACAAGCCTACTCCGGCTACGGCGCTTAGCTACAACTCCTCCTGGCTAATGGAACTTCAAATGATCCTTTCCGCTAATGAAAGGCGTTCAGATAATTAGTTACTTTTCAACCTGAACAATCCCGGTTTGAAAGAAAAGATGCCTCCTTTGGTTTCCAAGCTAGGACCTCCCGAGAGCCCCCCCCCCCCGTCCCCACTGCAGATTCCCCGGAGGCCGGCTTTTCATTTGGAGCAGACGGGGAAAGTCCTTGACCTCGGCCGCTGGAAGCAGAGACGAAGCCCACTCAATGGGCCTTGCCTCGTCCCTCTGCCTGCCATAATTGGTGAGAAGAGCCCGTCCTTCACCGTGGAGACGTCTCCAGGATGGGCAGCAGCTGCTAACAAATTCATCGGGGGTGGGGGGGGGTGGGGATGGACACAGGCTAATCTTGGAATAATTAAGCCGTGTTTGTTTTCCCACACGCACTTAGCGAGTCAGACAATCGGCCCACCGCCTTCAACAGCAAGGCGGGCCTTACAGCTTCGCCTTTCCCCTTGCCGCCTTTCAGCCCCGGAGCATTGTTGCACCCGTGTTGGCATTCAGACAGCGTGTCCCACAAATCATATCTTCAAACACTTCCGAGGAGTCAGGATTTCCGACAGCCAGTCCCGAGACGGGCTTTCCCATGCAAATTGTGGCTTCCAAGGCCAGAAAATGGGGGAATAAAAAAACAAAATGGCCCCTTCATTTCCCCCCCTCCCTCAGGATTAGAAGGGATGGGAGAAGGCAATGAAAAGTCCATAGAAAGCCTCTTCCTTTGTCGTCTCGGAGGTTGAAAAACTGTCCTTTACCTTCTCGCTGGACTGAGAACAAAGCATCTGTTGTTAATTCATTTTTTCCTGGATTTGGGGTTGATTTGAAGCATCGTTTTTTTGGGTGGGGGGGAGCAGACAGTGTTATATTTGAGGAATAGAAGCACTGCTAAGACTCTGTGGCCTTCACAATTTATTTTAGGAAATTTTTTATTTTATTTTAAACACATAAACACATCAACAACAACAAACACATGACTTAACACAACATAGGAACAAGAAGTTCCATCATATATCATACAGCAGTTCCGTATCGGTTTCATTGCAGATTAGTGTTTTCCCTTCTATACGTTTCTATCTTGCATTCATGGTCCCCCTTATTCGTTATCCATTTTTATGTACAACTCTATATTTATTTATTCTTAGCTATTTATAACAAACTATTGTTTACCTATATTGTATTTTATATTCTTACTGTCATTTATTCTCTTACATACAATTATAGGTATACATTCACATAGTTATTCTATTCCTTTGCCATTCTTATTATTATTATTCCATTTAAAAGGTTATAATTGTATTTGTGCTGATAAATAATGGAATGGAAGTAGTGATCTTCCTCCCATATTTGGGCATACCGGGAGTTGTAACTCTAATATTAATATATATATATATATATATATATAGATAGATAGATAGATAGATAGATAGATAGATAGATAGATAGATAGATAGAGATAGAGATAGAGATATAGAGATATAGAGATATAGAGATATAGAGATATAGAGATATATAGTTGTATTTGTGCTGATAAATAAATAAAGGGAGACTAGTATAGATCTATTTCAAGCTATTTAGCTCTCATCAGCTAGCCATACCCTTACTGGGATTTGAACCTGGGCTATATTACATACTAGGCAGACATCTTAGTCATTAGGCCACAGGCTCTTATCCGTTATCAGTGAAGCCAGGGTGAAAGGTAGCTTTGCTGGCTGAGGAACTCTGGGAGTTGAAGTCCACAAGTCTTAAATTTGCCAAGGTTGGAGACCACTAGTCTAATGCACCAACTCACCAGTTGGGAGCAATCACTAATGAAATAATAAAACTAACTGGCTCAGATGTGAGCCAAGGTGGCGCAGTAATGCAGCACTGCAGGCTACTGCTAGATCAGCAGTTCAGCGGTTCAAATCTCACCGGCTCAGGGTTGACTCAGCCTTCCATCCTTCCGAGGTGGGTAAAATGAGGACCCAGATTGTTGGGGGCAATATGCTGACTCTCTGTAAACCGCTTAGAGAGGCCTGAAAGGCCTATGAAGCGGTATATAAGTCTACTGCTATTGCTATGTGATTCACCAGCCAGCTACAAATGTACAAGTAGGCCTTGTTTAGTGACTGCCCCTTTTAGCGACTATTTGCAGCTACAGCAGTGATGAAAAGGTCCGTTTGCTACCAATTATTACCCCGATAACATTTGCCAAGGAAAGGAAAACTGAAGCGAGAGCATACGCACAATTGCAGTTTCGCTCCCCACTCAGTGACCAAGTGGCCAGTCCCAGTTGCTGTCACTACATGAGGACTACCTGCAACTCAGAAGCCCTTTGCTCTCTTTCTCTTCGTTACCGTTGTTTCTTTCCAGTTTTCCAATCCGCTAAAGGCCCCGTTGAGAAGTAACAATATTTTTAATGCAGAAAACCAGCTTTTTCCTACAGTTACACGGATCAGTTTGAATTGGTTGGGATCCAGCTCTGGAGTAAACGATACCTTTTTTTTCTCTCCTTAAAAAAAGAGAAAAGAAAACTGGAAATAGGAATGTTTGCAGACCGAAAAAACGGTGAAGGCTTCCCCTCTTCAAAGGAGTGTTTGTGTTTTAAGAATAAACCTTCAGTTTCTCTTCACAAGGGCAGCTCAGTGGTCAAATTGTTTAACTACGGCAAAGTGCATTTTCTGCAACACAGATGCTTGAACTTTCATTTCCAAGTCGGGAACATGACGGGAGGAGGAGGGGGGGGGAGAAGGAAAAGGAGAGGAAGAAAGAGGGGAAAGGAAGGAGGATGAGTGTTTTGGGGTTTTGTTTTCTTTTAACACAAGGTGGTTGCTGAAACATGTAATTGTAGATTAAAGATCCAGTCCAGGAAATGGCATCTTCATTTGCTGATACCCCAGAATGGGTATTTAGTATTTAGTAGTATTTATTGGGATTTATAGGCCGCCCTTTTCCCTGAGGGGACTCAGGGCGGCTTACGTTCGTAGGGAAAGCGGGGAGTGCAATATAAAACAAAAACAATATGTGACTAAAATAAACAGTAAAAAACTCAACTTTCATTCAGCATTCAACACTCGGGCGGGGTGAATTAGAAACTTATCCCCAGGCCTGACGGGATAGCCAGGTCTTGAGGGCTGTGCGAAAGGCCTGGATGGTGGTGAGGGTGCGAATCTCCACGGGGAGGTCGTTCCAAAGGGTCGGAGCTGCTACTGAAAAGGCTCTCCTCCGCGTAGTCGCCAGTCGGCATTGACTGGCGGATGGAATTCGGAGGAGGAGGCCCAATCTGTGTGATCTAATTGGTCGGAGGGAGGTAATCGGCAGGAGGCGGGTAATGAAATATCGTTCAGATTTTAAAGTAAAATGACTCTGTAGAACATAGAGTCATAAGACTGGAAGGGACCCCAGAGGTCTTCTAGTCCAACCTGCTGCTGAAGGCAGGAGACCTTAATATCATCCTGGTCAAATGATCTTGTCTTGAAAACATCCAATGCTGGAACATGCACAATTTCTGGAGGTGATTTGTTCCGCTGATTCATTGTTCTCACTGGTCAGGAAATTCCTCCTTAGTTCTAGGTTGCGTCTCTCCTTGATTAGTTCCCACCCATTGTGTCAGGCCTGCAGCCATCTTTTCTTTTGGATTTTTGGCCTGCCACACTATCTATTATTCTATTGTGCATTTTCTATGGTGGGAAAATGGGAGGGGGGGATTGTGCGGAGTTAGATGTGATGTAGCCATAACAAAATATCTTTCTAGAAAGCCAAGGTCATCCTTTGTCTCTGCACCTCTGCACCTGACCGGAACCGAATGGGTGGAACTGCCAGCATGGCAGTGGAAGATTGGACCATGTGGGTGTGGGGGCTGTCAGCGTTCCAAGTATCATGTAGAATTAAATCAGAATCAAAGGCAAAACGATCCTTAAAGTTCCAATTTAATAAAGCAGACATCTTAGGCACATCTGTGTTAATCCCAATACTGGAAATGACATCAGAATCCCACCCAGTTAAAAGTTCATGATCTTGACCCCACACCCACAAATCCATCACATGGTCCAATCTTCTTCTCCCACACTGGCATCCACACCCAGGTGCTTCCGGTCAGGTGTAAAAGTGCGGAGACAAAAGACGACCTTGGTCTTCTAGGAAAGAATGATAACAATACATTCCACAATCCTACTCCTGTCTATTCCCCCCTCCCATCAACTATACTTAAAGAAATAAGAGAAAGTGTGGCAGGCCAAAATTCTAAAAGGAATATAAATGCAGGCCTGAAAGGGGCAAGATCTTGAACTTTCAACTGGGTGGGGAAAACCAGGAAGCTTTCAGATTCAGGTTTCCCCAACATGGCTCTCTTAATAAATTGGAACTCTGAGCAATACTTTGCCCCAGGCTCTGATTTATTTTTGGATGCTATTTGGAATCCTGACACGTCGCTTTCCCCCCCTGCCCTCAGGTGCCTTGGAGAATAGTTTGACTCCCTCTTCTTTGGGGCAACCCCTGAGATATTAGAACATTGCTATCATGTCTCCCCTGGTCCTTCTTTTCAGTCAACTAGACCTACCCAGTTCCTGCAACCGTTCTTCGTATGATTTAGTCTCCAGTCCCCTAATCCTCTGAGACATTGGAAGACTGCTATCATGTCTCCCCTAGTCCTTCTTTTCATTAAACGAGACATACCCAGTTCCTGCAACTGGAGCCGAGGTGGTGCAGTGGTTAAATACAGCACTGCAGGCTACTTCAGCTGACTGCAGTTCAGCAGTTCGGCTGTTCAAATCCCACCAGGCTCAGGGTTGACTCAGCCTTCCATCCTTCCGAGGTGGGTAAAATGAGGACCCGGATTGTTGTTGGGGGCGATATGCTGACTCTGTAAACTGCTTAGAGAGGGCTGAAAGCCCTATGAAGCGGTATATAAGTCTAACTATTGCTTGCTTGCTTCTTCCTATGTTTTAGCCTCCAGTCCCCTAATCCTCTTTCTTGCTCTTCTCTGCACTCTTTCTAGAGTCCCAACTTCTTCTTTCTGCATTCCTGACAATGAAAAGTGCTGCAAAAAAACAAAAAGAGTATACAAAAGTACTCCAGAGTGTTGGGGGTTCATGTATTCTTACCCCTCCCAGACTTTTTTTTCCCAAGCACTTTTGGGAAGCTCTCTGGAGCAGATCAGCTACTTAGCTGAGGATGAAGGTCAGGGGCCGCTTCCTTCATCAAAGAAGCGGAAACGAGGAATCCGCAGGAGTTTAATCTCTCCTGATAATGAGCGTTTGCGAAGCCTCATCGCATTGGTAACGGTTTGCTAGGGAAATTATGAAAGCTGTAAGAGCTGGAGTTCAGCCACAGGACATTCCGGAAGAGCAATGAGGAAGAAAGTTGGAGACACGAACGCAAAGGTTCCTATCAGGTGGAAAGCCAAACCTGTCCGGTTGCATTAGCCCCGGGCAATCAAAAGGGCAGCGAATGGTTTCACAATGAAACGCTTCCCTTTTTAAAACATTTGGGAGTAGACCTAGAGGAATCAAAGCGAATTAACAGAGTGGGAAGGGGCCTTGGAGGTCTTCTAGTCCAGTGGTTCCCAAACTTGGCAACTTTAAGACTCGTGGACTTCAACTCCCAGAATTCTCCAGCCAGCTCTGCTCTGCTCTGGTTGCCCGTGTGCTCACATTGCTACTGAACCGGTAGCAAAAGTAAGTTGATTTCACCCCTGTTTAAAAGATCTGTAAGTTAAGTATAGGTAGGTGCGTTACGGACAGAGAATTTTCCATCCTGATTCCCTGAGAAAAGATTCGAAGGTCAACTAGATATCTGCTCTTTATTTCACGTGAATCCAGCTCATTTACAATCCCTAAATTCATCTCTTCATTAATCTTTGATCACCTTTCCAAATTTTGTAATAATAGACCTAGTAGCTCAATACATGAATTTTTTAAAAAAAACCATATATGAATGAACAAACATTAAAAACGCTACGAAGAAGCGTGTAATATTGGGGAAGCCACATTGGGATGGTTTAATATTAAAGAAAACTGTTTATTGCATTCTTTCTCCCCTCCCCCCCCTAGTTTGGAAATATGGAACCCAATTCTGGCAAATTTAAGACCTGCTGACTTCAACTCCCAGAATTCCCCAGCCGGCTCTGCTAGGAGTGGAAGCCCACAAGTCTTAAAGTTGTCAAGGTAACACACACACAGGCACACACACACACACACACACACACAGACACACACACACACAGAGACATCACCCCGTTTTTAAAACAATCTAAACTTGCAGGGAATGGATGTAGAATAGATCTGCCCCAAGAGGAATTTGGATTGTTTCTGTAACCTCTAAGCTGCAACAACCCTGGTGTGCAACCAAGGTCATCTAAATACACGGGATTCTGAGGTTTTTTTTGTGGGGGGGGGATTGTTTTGTGTTTTTAAACTTAATTCCCACCTGATAGGGGAGTGAGTGCTGGGATCCAGGCATTGTGCTTGCTTAGCTCACCTCGAAACGTTGACTTTTTGATCCGAGTAAATAACATTCTGTAAGATAAGGGGGTGGGGGAGGGAAATGCCCTTAGCGTCCCTCCCTTTTTCACACTATTTATTTATCCAAGGAATTTCTTTGAAGATAAAATGGCAAGAAGTTTTTATTTCCCCCCCCCCCTCTTTCCTTGGGTGGTCTCCCAAGGAGCCGAGGGTGTAACCCAAAAGTGTCTCCTTCGCTTGCAAATCTTTTTTTCCCCCCCCCCAGTTGAATGACCTCACTTGTTATATATGTTTTCTTTTTCAATTTAAGGCTTTAATTATAGTAAAAAAAATCAGGTAGTGCTTTTTCCCGGGGATAAAGACAGGGCACCATTTTAAGTTTCCAGCCTTAAGAAAACTGCTGGAGTGGCGTTTCCCCCCCCCCCTCCTCCCCCTTTCCTTTTCCTGTATTTTGCTTTATACTAAGCTGGAGTTCTCGGTTTGGACAATAAATCACATTAAAAAAAAAAAAGTTAAGCTGGCTCATAAGAGTAGTAACTGTTCCTTGAGATGCAACTTGGCTTACATACACCAACCTGAATTTCATTAGACCGTGCCCAACCAGTTAGGAACACAAACGTTGTAATTCTTTCAGCTTTAACCACAGTATTTCTCTTTCATAGATTTTCCTTATCTTTCTGGTTTTGGCCTGACTCTGGGGAGTTACGCAGACGACTCTCTGCAGATTTCTTGCCAGGTCCCTTGTCCCAAGTAGGTGGGTTCTTCTCCTTCTTCTCCTTCTCCTTCTCCTTCTCCTTCTCCTTCTCCTTCTCCTTCTCCTCCTTCTCCTTCTCCTTCCCCTCCTTCTCCTTCCCCTTCTCCTTCTCCTTCTCCTCCTTCCCAAGAGCAGGAAGCAAACTCCTTGTCCCGACAAAGAAACCCTTTTTATTAATTGACTGTGAATTCTGCTCATTCACATCCAGCAAAGTCTTTCAAGGGTGGATTTACGGTCACAGACCTTATCTGGCTTGGAGAGCTGCCAGTCCGATCTCTGCAGAACTTGGCAAGGAGTCTCGGAGAGTCACGGACCAATTAAGGGAACGAATTGTCTCCTGCAAACTCCACTCCCCTTTCGCTCCTCTTTTATTTCCTCTGGGAGGGGCCATTCACCATCCACCTGTGGCCTTACTCCCAAGTCAATCCCTGTTCTTTAGCTCTTCCCTTCGTCTGGCAACTCTGCACATGTGCACACTGGGAACAGGCTCCAGCTGTTCGGCTGCCTCACTGATGTTTGACTCTGAAGGCAACTGATAATTGGCATACGACTCTGGCCCCCTCTCTGCCTCCGACACAGAGCCCTCATCAGAGCCTTCCCCGGACTCCAGGACTGGCCCATGTCCCCTCCCACCAATCTTCTCACTGTCCGAATCTGATGGGCCACAACAGCTTCATGCTTTAAAAGCAGAAGTAGAATTCCTGGTTTCTAGCTTGTTGCCCTTAACTGCTACACCAGAGATGATCTCTTCGGCACATTAGCACAAAAACTTTGGAGACAAAGCGTGCTCACATTTGCGAACCGGTAGCGAAGATAAGCGAATCCCCCACCCCTGGTCCAGAGCACATTTTATCTGGCCCATTAATCAAATATTTTTTCTAATTAATAAACAACTTGCGGAGAGGCTGAGGAGTCGTGAATGGGGCACACATTGAGTCTGCTGCATTTAAAGGCCGCACAGCTTTGCTTAATCCAGTGTTTCTCAACCTTGGCCACTTGAAGATGTCTGGACTTCAACTCCCAGAATTCCCCAGCCAGCGAATGCTGGCTGGGGAATTCTGGGAGTTAATGTCCAGACATCTTCAAGTAGCCAAGGTTGAGAAACACTGGCTTAATTGCTCTAATTGTCTGGTTTTCAGGTTTTTTTTAAATTTCTGCCTGCCTCCCCTTACAATGTTTCTGTTCAGTTCGGCTCCCAAACCATATGTTTTCTGCAGTGCGCTGGTTCCTGCGTGTGAAATATGGGTTCTTAGCTGGAGTTTGGCTCGGAGCGATATCGTTTCGTGGCTGTGGCTGTGGTTTAATTAAAATGTCAAAGGGGGATGGGGGGAGAAAGCAGCCCATCATCGGAAATAACGTGATAAATGGGTCTAAACCTCACATCAGATGTTATTCCTTCCCCCCCTGTAAGCACAGCTGGAGCGCAAAAATGTGAAATATTCAAAAATATTTTTAATGGAACTCGTTTTACCCTCCCAACGTTATTGGAAGCCCGAATTGGCAGGGAGCTAATCAAAATGTAGCATTTTAATTAGGGGTAATCTAATCAGCTTTTGCTCTTCTAGCAGGGAGGCCTGGTTTCCTGTCTTTCTGGTTTTTCAATCTGTGGAATAACTTAAGGAAATTTTGGAGTGGTTTTCTTAGTCTTTTTAGCCTTTTCTTTTGCACACGTGTAAAATGCACACCCAATCTCCCCTACACTCAGCGTAATGTGGTCATAAATATTTCCAGGTATTAATAATAGTTAATTTGACCCATGCTTGATTTTGTATTCTGAGCATTGATGTTAGTGCTCAGTCCTATGGGTTAATAATCAAGGTCAGTATTGGCCCTATTAATATTTAGTTGTTAGTGTAGCCTTTATTCTCATTGTACGTCATTTATACAACGAAATTGGTTGTAGAGGTATATAATTCATCCTCCTGCCAGACATTGGATGGATTTACTGAACAAAAACCAATGGTAAACATTTGAAAAG